>NC_068288.1:47590423-47665423 GCF_025860055.1 Xyrauchen texanus
TTGTGGCAGCGGGGGCGTGGTCAAGCGCCCGTCCGGGAGAGGAAAGCGGTAAGGGCGCTTACACCTGAGCTAAATTATGCCTAACACCTGTCTCTAATTCCAGTGAGCACGAGGAGAGCGGCATAAAAGCAGACACCGAGCCTCCAGTCGAGGAGAGATGACAAGCCAACTCAGTGCGCTTGGTTACTATTGTGTAGTATAAAAAGAGAATTAAAAGCTTACCTGTTGCTGAACACCTGTTCCCTGTCCTCCTTCTTGTGGGAAGTGTTACACTGGTGCCGAAACCCGGGAATTTGTTCATCCAAGTATGGAGATGGGTCGCCCCGTAGAGTCCTCCCAGCTGACGGAGATCCTCCAGTCCCTCGCGGCACTACACCAGAGCCACCAACAAACCCTGCTTGAGCTCCGGCAGGACCAGGATCGCCGGTTTGTTGAGATCATGCGGGCTCAGGCAGAGGACCGGCACGCCATCCGGAGCCTCCTCAGCCAGGAGGCCGCGCCGGCCACAGCCGCGACCCCGGACACCCGCTCCACGCTGCCCCCGCCCACGTTACAGAAGATGGGGGTAGCAGACGATCCTGAGGCCTTTCTGGATTTGTTTGAGCGAACGGCAGAAATCTGGGGCTGGCCGCATGAACAATGGGCAGCCCGCCTAGTTCCTCTCCTGTCCGGGGAAGCTCAACTCGCGGCTCAACAACTGCCGGCAACTAACCTCCTGGCCTATTCAGACCTAAAAAGAGCCATTTTGCAACGGGTCGGTCGGAGCCCGGAAGAGAATCGTCAGCTCTTCCGGGGCATGAAGTTGGAAAAGTCCGGTCGCCCGTTCGCATTTGCCCAACGGCTCCGGGACGCCTGTCGGAGGTGGCTGCTCGCGGGGGACCGCGACGTCGAGGGTGTTATCGATCAGGTGGTACTGGAGCAATTTAGTCAGCGGCTGCCCCGGAAAACGGCGGAGTGGGTCCAGTGCCACCGCCCGGCGTCGCTGGAGGAAGCCGTTCGTCTCGCAGAGGACCATCTGGCGGCGATCCCGAGGGCGGACGAGCCCTCTTCTTCGTCTCTCTCTCTCTCCCTTCCCTTGTGTCTGCCACTGCCCTCGCCCCCTCCCCTTTGGTCTCTTCTTCTGTTCTCTCCCCAGGGCCCGTTCCTGCCCCGCGCAGGCGTGGAGGGTTCCAGAGACCAGCTTCCCGGCCTTGGGAGAATGTACCCTCCCACTCCCCGTCTTTCAGCCGCTCTCCTCCTCAGGTGGGGGCGCCCGCCAGCACAAGTGCGGCCGCAACGCCTGGGCCGGCCTGTTGGAGGTGCGGAGACCCGGACCACTTCCGGGATCAGTGTCCGCTGATGGAGGTGGGGACGGTGGTGCGGGTCTCCGACGTCCCGCAGGCTGCCCCCTATCGGGCTGGAGCATACCGGATTCCGGTAAGGATCAGGGGGGGTATTTACCAAGCTTTGCTGGATACCGGCTGCAATCAGACCACCATCCACCAACGCTTGGTTCAACCCGGGGCTTTGGGTTTAGCTAAACTGGTGAGGGTGAGGTGTGTGCATGGGGATGTTCACAAGTATCCCATGGTGACTTTGGTGATTAAATTCAGGGAAAAGAAACATAGTGTGGAGGCAGCGGTTAGTCCCCGCCTCACCCATCCGCTAATCTTGGGTACCGATTGGCCGAATTTTAAAGATATTTTAGAGGGTATTTGTGCGGATGGGTCCTGCATAAAGAGGTGTGCGGTGTGCGATGCTTTGGCAGGGGAGGCGGAGCCGGGGCCGTCCTCGGCTGCTCGGGATGACGAGGAAAGGGGCGAGGTGGCCGCCCCTCCTCTCAGGGAATTCCCTGAGGGGGACTTCCCTCTAGAGCAGTCGCGGGACGAAACCCTTAAGCATGCTCTTGACCAAGTGAGAGTAATTGATGGTCAACAGCTCCGGCCGGGCATCGCCATTTCATACCCATATTTTGCCATGATTAGAGATCGGTTATATAGAGTGACGCAGGACGCTCAAACAAAGGAGGAAGTAACACAATTATTGGTTCCACGGAGCCGCCGGGAAATGGTTTTCCAGGCGGCTCACTATAATCCTATGGCCGGTCACCTAGGGGAACGGAAAACACTTCTCCGTCTAATAGCCCGTTTTTATTGGCCGGGCATTGGCGGTGACGTCCGCAGGTGGTGTGCGGCGTGCCGTGAATGTCAGCTGGTAAACCCACCGGCCACCCCAAAAGCGCCATTGCGCCCTCTACCATTAATCGAGGTCCCCTTCGAAAGAATTGGGATGGACCTCGTCGGGCCATTAGAACGGTCAGCACGCGGACATCGCTTCGTGTTAGTCCTAGTGGATTACGCGACGCGATATCCGGAAGCAGTGCCTCTGAGCAACATCTCCGCACGTAGTGTTGCAGGGGCACTCTTCAAGATAATCTCCCGGGTGGGGATTCCGAAAGAAATCCTCACCGATCAAGGCACGACTTTTATGTCACGAACACTTCGCGAACTTTACGAGCTCTTGGGCATTAAATCGATTCGCACTAGCGTTTACCATCCGCAGACTGATGGCCTAGTGGAACGATTTAATAAAACGCTCAAGAACATGATTCGTAAATTCGTACACGATGACGCTAGAAATTGGGATAAGTGGCTAGACCCCCTGTTGTTTGCAGTACGAGAGGTCCCACAAGCCTCCACAGGGTTCTCCCCGTTTGAGCTGCTGTACGGGCGACGCCCCCGCGGTGTCCTTGACGTCATCCGCGAAGCGTGGGAGGAGGGACCTTCTAATAGCAAAAATGAAATTCAGTTCGTTCTCGATCTTAGAGCAAAACTCCACACACTGGGGCGATTAACACAGGAGAATTTGCTCCAAGCTCAAGAACGCCAACGCCGGCTGTATGACAGGGGTGCTCGGCTACGGGAATTTGCACCGGGAGATAAGGTACTCGTATTACTCCCAACATCGAGCTCTAAATTACTCGCCAAGTGGCAAGGACCCTTTGAGGTCACACGACGAGTAGGGGATCTCGATTATGAAGTTAAACGTACCGATAGAGGGGGCGCACGTCAAATTTATCACCTCAACCTCCTGAAATTGTGGAGGGAGGAGGCGGCCTCTGTGACGTTGGCCACGGTAGTTCCGGAGAGGGCGGAGCTCGGACCGGAGGTAAACAAAGACTACAATCTTAACACTCCGGTTACTTGTGGAGACCAACTCTCACCGCGGCAACTCACAGAGGTTTCCGAATTACAAAAGGAATTTGCGGATGTGTTTTCCCCTCTACCGGGCCGTACAAACATCATACACCACCACATCGAGACCGAGCCGGGCGCGGTGGTGCGTTGCCGCCCCTATCGCTTACCCGAACATAAAAAGAAAATAGTACGGGAGGAATTAGATGCGATGCTTGATATGGGCGTAATAGAGGAATCCCACAGTGATTGGTCCAGCCCGGTTGTTCTTGTTCCCAAGAGTGATGGGTCTGTTCGATTCTGTGTGGATTACAGAAAAGTCAACGCGGTGTCTAAATTTGACGCGTACCCAATGCCCCGTGTTGATGAACTGCTCGATCGGTTAGGTACTGCTCGATTTTATTCGACCTTGGATTTAACAAAGGGTTATTGGCAGATCCCCTTGACACCAATGTCCCGTGAGAAAACAGCCTTCACAACGCCGTTTGGATTACACCAATTTGTGACGCTTCCTTTCGGTTTGTTTGGGGCGCCGGCCACGTTTCAGCGACTCATGGATCGGATCCTCAGACCGCACACCGCGTACGCCGCTGCCTATTTAGATGATATTATCATTTATAGCAATGATTGGCAGCGGCACATGCAACATCTGAGGGCCGTCCTGAGATCGCTGCGGCGGGCGGGGCTCACGGCAAACCCTAAGAAATGCGCGATTGGGCGTGTGGAGGTACGGTATCTGGGGTTCCACTTGGGTCATGGCCAGGTGCGTCCCCAAATTGATAAGACCGCGGCGATTGCGACTTGCCCTAGACCTAAGACCAAAAAGGGGGTGAGGCAGTTCCTGGGGCTGGCTGGCTATTATAGAAGGTTTGTGCCTAATTATTCGGACGTCACCAGCCCGCTGACTGACCTCACTAAAAAGGGGGCTCCAGATCCGGTCCAATGGTCGGAGCAGTGCCAACAGGCGTTTATGCAGATTAAAGCCGCACTTTGTGGGGGGCCGCTTCTTCATGCACCTGATTTCTCTCTCCCTTTTATTTTGCAGACGGACGCTTCAGACAGAGGGCTGGGGGCCGTACTCTCGCAGGTGGCGGAGGGGGAGGAGCGCCCAGTGCTGTACATTAGCCGGAAGCTCTCTTTGAGGGAGACTAAGTACAGCACCGTGGAGAAGGAGTGTTTGGCCATCAAGTGGGCGGTCCTCACCCTCCGGTATTACCTGCTGGGGCGGGCCTTCACCCTCTGCTCGGATCACGCCCCACTCCAGTGGCTCCACCGCATGAAAGATACTAACGCCCGGATCACCCGTTGGTACCTGGCTCTCCAGCCCTTTAAATTCAAGGTGGTCCACAGACCGGGGGTGCAGATGGCTGTCGCCGACTTTCTCTCCAGAAATGGGGGGGGAGTGGTGGGCAGGCCGGATGGTGCCCCGGCCTGAGTCGGGCGGTGGGGGTATGTGGCAGCGGGGGCGTGGTCAAGCGCCCGTCCGGGAGAGGAAAGCGGTAAGGGCGCTTACACCTGAGCTAAATTATGCCTAACACCTGTCTCTAATTCCAGTGAGCACGAGGAGAGCGGCATAAAAGCAGACACCGAGCCTCCAGTCGGGGAGAGATGACAAGCCAACTCAGTGCGCTTGGTTACTATTGTGTAGTATAAAAAGAGAATTAAAAGCTTACCTGTTGCTGAACACCTGTTCCCTGTCCTCCTTCTTGTGGGAAGTGATACAACTGTATAATATTACTCACATATATAGAAATAAGGTTAAACAAAGAACCAATGTGAATTTCTAATATGTGTGAGCTTAAGTAATGCCAAAACTGAATGTAAACAGTACCTGTAATGATCGGCACATTTAACCTGTTGGGCTGTATTACGCAGTAGCGTAACACACCTGATATCCTGTCCAACAACACCGCTCAATGTCCAAACAACACCGCTCAATGTCCAAACAACACCGCTCAATGTCCAAACAACACCGCTCAATGTTCAAACAACACCGCTCAATGTCCAAACAACACCACTCAATGTTCAAACAACACCACTCAATGTCAAACAACACCGCTCAATGTTCAAACAACACCGCTCAATGTCCAAACAACACCGCTCAATGTTCAAACAACACCGCTCAATGTCCAAACAACACCGCTCAATGTCCAACAACAACACCGCTCAATGTTCAAACAACAACACCGCTCAATGTTCAAACAACACCGCTCAATGTCCAACAACAACACCGCTCAATGTCCAACAACAACACCGCTCAATGTTCAAACAACACCGCTCAATGTTCAAACAACACCGCTCAATGTCCAAACAACACCGCTCAATGTCCAAACAACACCGCTCAATGTCCAAACAACACCGCTCAATGTTCAAACAACACCGCTCAATGTCCAAACAACACCGCTCAATGTCCAAACAACACCCCTCAATGTTCAAACAACACCGCTCAATGTCCAAACAACACCGCTCAATGTCCAACAACAACACCGCTCAATGTCCAACAACAACACCGCTCAATGTTCAAACAACACCGCTCAATGTCCAAACAACACCGCTCAATGTCCAACAACAACACCGCTCAATGTTCAAACAACACCACTCAATGTTCAAACAACACCGCTCAATGTTCAAACAACACCGCTCAATGTCCAAACAACACCGCTCAATGTTCAAACAACACTGCTCAATGTTCAAACAACACCGCTCAATGTCCAACAACAACACCGCTCAATGTCCAACAACAACACCGCTCAATGTCCAACAACAACACCGCTCAATGTTCAAACAACACCGCTCAATGTCCAACAACAACACCGCTCAATGTCCAACAACAACACCGCTCAATGTCCAACAACAACACCGCTCAATGTTCAAACAACACCGCTCAGTGTCCAACAACCAGAATAAGATCAATTCACCACCACTCAGGGACTTTACCAGCATCAAACTCACAAATACAGAGTGAAGAAAACACCCATGCGCTGATTGGCAGAAAGAGTACACCCATCGACAGGTGCATGGTGGGACTTCACAGCATCACAGGAACCATTTTCACAACCTCAAGAGGCCAGACCCAGAATCCACGTCTTCAGAAGTGATATGATGGGTGTGGGTGAGAAACGGATCAATATTTAAGTCATTTTTTACAATAAATCTTCACCTGCTCAGACGAGAATATAAGTAAGACACTTTCTTGTCATTGTATACAGGATTAAACCACTGGAGTCTTATGGATTACTTTTATGTTGCCTTTATGTGCTTTTTGGAGCTTCAAAGTTCTGGTCACCATTCACTTGCATTGTATGGACCTACAGAGCTGAAATATTCTTCTAAAAATCTTCATTTGTGTTCTGCAGAAGAAAGAAAGTCACAAACATCTGGGATGACATGAGGGTGAGTAAATGATGACATAATTTTCATTTTTGGGTGAACTGCCACTTTAAGGAAAATGAAGCCTATTTCAGGACCACTATGATTTTTTGCATTGTGGCATTATTTTCATAAAAATTAAGAACCCAACCAGAAAATAAATAAGTATGCATATATATATATATATTTCAAATGTGAAGAATGTGCTGCACTGATTTATGATGGTTTATTACATTTAATTAAAAATGACAACAATTATGAGAACATGAAGAGAATCACCATTGAGCATTATGTATCATGAGAAATTGGGAAAGAAATGTGCTTAATTGCCTTAAATATAATGTCACAATGCTAAAACGTCTTAATTAGTTTAATTTTCTTTGTGCAAAACACAGTTTCTTATTTCTTTGCGTTTAGTTTTGAGGTGAAATTATCTGCAGATCAAAGACACGGAGATGTTTATTATTGATGAACATTATCGTTATTAAACTACTCCGACATCAACACTTAAAGAGCTCGCAGCACACCGACTCAATGTGATATTTAGTTCATATCACAATAACGGCAGATGATAATAAATATGATATGACGCGCTCACTCATTCTGTTGGGTGCGTGTGTGACGTCATGGCGTCAGGTGACTTTGACAGCAGTGCGTGCTCGCCGCCGACAGCCACGTCAATGTTTCAAGCATTATACAGTTTGTGGATTCAGTTGTCATATGAAACACATACAACATGTTTCCTGCAATGTTCATTCTGAATCCACTTCTGAGTTTTTATTCTTTATTTCATTCTATTCTCTTCAGTGCTTCTGTAATGGGAAACGCGCGCAAAAACAACAATATAACGGGGTGAAAGCTGTAAAAGTAAACGGGTGATGTTTTAAATATTCTGTTTAAAGAATATGTCTGCAATTGTTTGGACAAATTTTACAATTCAAATTCTGTCAGTCAGACAAAGTTTCAGTCATATTTACGTTATATACACCACACCTCTTTTTATTTGTATTTTATAATAACATAAATGTGTTGTTTGACATCCAGTGTTATAGAGAGGCGAATCTTTTCACTTTGATGCTAAATTCAGTTAAAATGAACATCGCAGGGAATAAAATCGAGCTAAAGAATTGCCCTCTATTAACCAGTGTTGGGTAACTTACTCTAAAAAGTAATTCATTATTAACTACTAATATCTCCTAAACTGTAATTAGATTACTGTACTAATTACTCTTTCTGAAAAGTAATTGCATTACATATTACTAATTACTTTCTAAACCTAAAATAAATTCTATTTAATACATTTAATAAATTATTTATGAACTGGCCAAAAAATTTAACCTAACCCTAAATTAGAAAACATATTTTAACATAAAAAGTTTAATTTAGATTTTAAATTCACTACTATTTTATATAGATTTGTTCTATAGTGTATGCAATTACATCAGAAGTAACTGTAATTAAATTACTGAAAAATTAAGATTAATCCTTTAACCTTTTAAAATGAAAAAGTAATTTGATTAGAGTAATGAATTACACCCAACACTGGTATTAATTAACCCTTTGGCTGTCAGAGTAATTTCCCCATTTTATAAAAAGCACACGTGTTTTAGTATTAAGTATTTAAGGAAGGTAAACCTTCTCACTGTGACACCGTTTACAATTCATAATGTTTGGGTCGCAGATTGAACTAAACGTAACAGGAAATAAAAATGACCTAAAGGATTGGATCACAACATTTTAGGACAAGGCCAGTCACGTGCTGCTCTTCTCGGCAGCGATTGGCTGTTGAGCCCAGAGAGGGCGTGTCGGCGGCGACGGCGTGGGTTCGCCTGTGTGACACAATTACAACAACTTTAATCTAGCGGAGGACTGAAGTTTCATATTGTTTTAATAAATTGAGCATTTTTAAGTGTGCACGGGCTGCAACTCGCGCATAAAAACTGAGCCACCGCATCACGCGTTTTATTATTAAAAAAAAAATGTAAGACGCGCCACTGGAGGGCTAACTCACTTCTTACGGGGCTTCACAAACCGAACCGCGTTTTTACTGGGAAAAGTTCCTTTATATTGTGGCTTTCGGACGCACGAAGATCGCCTTCACTCGATTCTAGGGTGCGATTCCATGAAATCGTGCGGAGTGTCGCTCGCTGCTGCTGCTGGTGATGAGGAGAAGAAAATGGCGGCGGGAAAAGCGAGTGAACGCGAGGAGGAGGACGCGCCGCGACTGAGCGCGCAGGAGAGCGACACTCTGGCCCGCATCGACAGGTCAGAATCGCCGCTGGACGCGGTCTGTGGATGAGTCGCTTTTGAATGTTTGTGTGTCGGTCAGTGAGTTGATCTCGAGCTCTGTGTTGTGTTTGTTTCGCAGCTCTCTGTTCGGAGATCAGCGGCTTCATGAAGATGGCGCCAGTATGAAGGCCCTGCTGATAAAGGTAAAGACGCGCGTTGCCGCACCGATACTTTACAACACGCTCACAAAATGTCTCCGAGTTATGACCGTTTCTCGTGCTTGACGCTGTCCGGTGATCTGCAAGTTTTGGGTGTGAGCTGCATTTGATGGACGCGACGCGGCCAACGCGCAGAAATAAACACCTTCATTTGCATATTGTGTGTTTGTTCGCATGTAACCGCTCTGTGTGAAGTTCTGAGCTGCTCCGTCAGTGCACGCGTCTGCTCACTTCAAATGACTTTAACAAACACAAGTTTGATGCTAATGTTCAACAGCACATCGTATTATAATGTGTATTATAATCAGTGCAGAAACCGCATTTCACTCGTTCACGCGACGCGTCTGTACGGAGATGTCGCGTTGCTGGATCATGACTGGAGTTGAATAGTTAGGTGACTAATGCATGTAATGTTTGATTTCATGAGCAGGAGTTTGAGACACCAGCTGCTCTTTTGCGTTCACATCAGTGAGCCCGGATCGATTTCGTTTGTTTGACGCAAACCGCACATATGATGTCATACAGGTGAACGCACATGTGTTCACTGAAGTGACCTGAGCGGACAGATATCATCATATTTGAGCACAGAGACACTGTTTTGTGTGCGGTGGTAATGGCTGCTTGGGTCGGCCCAAGATGGCGGGATGGGGAGGGGTGACAGCGCGTTATAATGCAGAAAGTGCCGCCTCACATGTACACACATGTACCACACATGCATGTCATATTTCAGCCCAGTCCGTTTGATTCAGAGCTCCAGAGAGTTTCGTGAAGTGTTCTGGGAAACGCTTCGTATGACAAGATCTTGTGTTGTGTATTCCAGCAGGCTGTAACGAACACCGACACTAGGTAGTGAACACACACACACATGCTCGCACTAGTTAGAGAACACGCGCTCGCACTAGTTAGTGAACACACACGCGCTCGCACTAGTTAGTGAACACACACGCGCTCGCACTAGTTAGTGAACACACACGTGCTCGCACTAGTTAGTGAACACACACGCGCTCGCACTAGTTAGTGAACACACACGCGCTCGCACTAGTTAGTGAACACACACGCGCTCGCACTAGGTAGTGAACATACACTAGGTAGTGAACACACTCGCACTAGGTAGTGAATACACACACACACACTAGTTAGTGAACACAGCTACGCACTAGGTAGTAAACACAGACACGCTCGCACTAGGTAGTGAACAACAGACACGCCGCACTAGGTAGTGAACACACAGACACGCTCACACTAGGTAGTGAACAAACAGACACGCTCGCACTAGGTAGTGAACACACAGACACGCTCGCACTAGGTAGTGAACACACAGACACGCTCGCACTAGGTAGTGAACACACAGACACGCTCGCACTAGGTAGTGAACACACACAAACTAGTTAGTGAACAGGCTCGCACTAGGTAGTAAACAGGCTTGCACTAGGTAGTAAACAGACACGCTCACACTAGGTAGTGAACACACTCCCACTAGTTAGTGAACGCACTCGCACTAGGTAGTGCACACACACTAGTTAGTGAACACGCTCGCACTAGTTAGTGAACACACTCGCACTAGGTAGTGAACAAAGACTGATACTCCCCTCTTCTTTGATTCTAAACATTGAAGTTTCAAAGAGAAATAAATCATACAGATGACTCCAATTTAAATGTTTTCTGCACACCTAGTCCCCAAATAAACAAGGGTTCCAGTAAAAAGACACTTATCTTTAACTGCTAAATAAGTTTCTTCACAATTAATCACTTTATTCATTAGAGACCCAGTCAGAAATCAACTTTACATTTATGGGCAATATTTGCCCTCTGTATTTGATTTTCAGGGGCATTTATTACCTTTTATGAGGGCATAATTTTTAAAACAAACCGTGTCTTATCTGTTTGTCAAAATGTAAATTATCAAATCAATAATGCAAATTCTTTACTCTGAGAATGTTCATGACTTACCCTAAACATTACACAAACATCAATATATCAGAGTTACAAATACAACAAACAGAAGAATTCATTGACGAGGCCATTTTTTGTTTTTAATGGCATATTTTCCCCTAAACTCTCCTTAATATTCAGCCCCAGTATTGGCCACTGCTGTTGGGAATCATTAGGAATTTTATGGTTCCAGTAAATCTTACAGTACTTTATTTGTAATTATTATTTAGAAATGAGAAATGCAGTTCTTATCGCATTACCCTCTGCTGTCAGATTTAAAACCGTTCTTGTAAAAGGTGTTTGCAGACTCTAGAGACTAATGCAATAATGGACCCTTATTCTATTTTAAATAAAGAAACATTAAATGTGATGGCATATTTCATTAATTCATTTATTTTATAAAATTCCACTTATTACAACAAAACTTGTTTAATTATTATCATAAGAACAATCAGTCAGTAACTGCTTGATTTGGAGACACGGATCATCATTAAGACGGGTTTGTAGCCTAATGTACTTCAGACTAGTGATGTCACGGTGCTCGATAGCAAAGCAAAACACAAAAACATGTTTCTAAACACTCTTTTATTAACAAAGTTAAAACAGCAGCAGCAGCAGAACTAAGAACAGAAATATGCCATTGAGCAACACTTTAATTTCAATATATTATTTTATAATTATAACAAAACTGAACAATGTGCTTAAAGTATTTGTGAACACTTTTTATTAATTATTAATTAATTTTATGAAGCAAGATTTGCTTCAACTTTTGAAACTTTTAATTTAAGTTTTTACCAAGTACTAAAAAACAAAACCTAAATAAACCAGCGTACAATATTAATAAAGAACAATTTACAAACTAATGTGCAAAGAAGTGCTCTTATTAATAAAGCTGCATATTGCCACTTTTCTTCATGATAAGAAATGCACAGTGACACATGTGTATTTATATATATATATATATATAGATATATATTAGATATTATGATTAAATAAGTTCTAATCGAGCTGCATTAAGCGTGTAGCGCTCGAGGGATGAGGGTCCCGTGACAGAGTCTCTCTCCCCTGAGATCGGGACGTTCACACGACTCATAGAAGAGTCTCACACAGAGACATGTTTCAGAGTTTATAGTTATTAACATGATCTGCGTCTGTATTATTGGAACTTTAATAAAGCTATAACACATTATGTTTGACTGCATTTAAGATGTTAGGGTTAGGATGTTTCCTTTAAAGAGCTCCGCCTCCACTTATTCCACAACGGTTCATGCTTCTGAATGTACTTTAATACTTCTCTGATACTTTGGGATCTACATCAAATAAACTGAAAGTTTGGAGAGCATCTGTGATCGGTGTAATTCTGAACTGCTGCGCTCACGTGTCACCGTTACAGTTTAATGTGATTTCATGTTACATGAGATCAAACGACTATTCAACAACGGACATTTTTCTCGTCAATTTTGTATTTGACAATGTCGATAATGTCGACTAAACATTTCAGCCCTAATGTGATAATATGCTTTTAAACTCGCCTGCTTTAGTTGCTTGAATAAATCCGGCTGTCTGTCTTTCAGGTGCTTTATTAAGTTTGATGTGTTTCCTCCATTCATCAGAAAATTGTGAAAGCGTTTACAAACAGGTTTTTGCTGATCTGTGATGTTTCGCCATAGGGGCCGGTCGCCGTAGGGGCCGGTCGCCGTAGGGGCCGGTCGCCGTGGGGTTAGGGTCGCTGTGGAGTTGTAGGGTCGGTTGCCGTGGGGTTAGGGTCGCTGTAGGGTCAGTTGGTGTTGGGTTAGGGTCGCCGTGGGGTTAGGGTCCCTGTAGAGTTGTAGTGTGGGTCGCCGTGGGGTTAGGGTCGCTATGGAGTTGTAGGGTCGGTCAGCGTGGGGTTAGGGTCTCTGTAGAGTTGTAGGGTCGGTCGCCGTGGGGTTAGGAGTCAGCTGTAGAGTTGTAGGGTCGAGTCGCCGTGGGGTTAGGGTCTCTGTAGAGTTGTAGGGTCGGTCGCCCGTGGGGTTAGGGTCAGCTGTAGAGTTGTAGGGTCGATCGCCGTGGGGTTAGGGTCTCTGTAGAGTTGTAGGGTCGGTCGCCCGTGGGGTTAGGGTCAGCTGTAGAGTTGTAGAGTGTAGGTCGAGTGGGGTTAGGGTCTCTGTAGAGTTGTAGGGTCGGGTCACCGTGGGTTCACTTACATTAATTCTTCTGTTAAAAGTTGTGTATTATTTGAGCTGAAAAGTTTTTTAAAAGCGACAATTTACATACGTTTTAGGGTTTGGCAACAAAGTTGTAAAATTGGATATAACTTTACACAGAAAAGTTTAGTATGTGATTTTTATAACATTAAAATCATGTTAACACATTGTTTACATGTTGTGTAAGAGTGGGCAATATGACAAATTATATAACAATAAGAATAATTTTATATTATGATAACGTTATATATCACAATATACTATAAATAAAAAAATCTATAAAGTTTGTTGTATAAATTAACCTGTTGAACGCCCCGCCCCCTTTTTGAGCACAAAGCATGATAATGACACACCTGTAGTTAAATGGTTGTATTTACGGGACCGTTTGGAGTTTGGACACAGTTGTAGCATCTTTTGGAAGAGACACTTTGGACTTTATTTCACAAGTTTCAGAATTAATATTTGTTATTTATTAAAGTTAAAGAAGCTGAAGTTTATAGTAATGGAAATATTTTGTGCTGAACATGTTTTAATAATCTAATAAAACAATAATAAAAGTGCCAAAACACCCCAGAAATACAATGTTCTCAAAGTCACGAGTCTAAAGAAGTTTCGTTTCTAATCTGAAGATGATTTAATAATAAATGAGTTCCTGCAGCTTTAATCTCTGTAAAATCTCTGGAAGTGTTCAGAGTCAAATTAAGCTCCGCCTCTCAAGACGACACTAAATCTGACGGCACTGCTCGACTGTTATGAATAAAACTACGCCACATTTTTAAAAACAGACTTTGGAGACAGGCTGGTTTTGTTTATGAGACTCTAATATATCAGATCATAAACAGTTTTACAACATGAATGCTGCTCAGATTGCAGTTTGATGACGAACGATGACGAAGGCGAGATCTCATGTAAACATGGAGACTATATCAATATTTCTCACATTTATCACTTTTATGGACCAAAAGTGCGATTGGATGTTTTTAATGAACGCTTGTCATGGACGATTGACCCAAGTGTGTTGAACTGGATTCATCTGGCGATCGTGTTTTCATAATAAAAGTCCCGTTTTGATATCGCGTGTTTTCATAATAAAAGTCCCGTTTTGATATTGCATGTTTTCATAATAAAAGTCCCGTTTTGATATCGCGTGTTTTCATAATAAAAGTCCCGTTTTGATATCGCATGTTTTCATAATAAAAGTCCCGTTTTGATATCTCGTGTTTTCATAATAAAAGTCCCGTTTTGATATTGCATGTTTTCATAATAAAAGTCCCGTTTTGATATCACGTGTTTTCATAATAAAAGTCCCGTTTTGATGTTGCATGTTTTCATAATAAAAGTCCCGTTTTGATGTTGCATGTTTTCATTTGTACTCCTGCACAAATATCTCAATCACTGTTTCTGGAGGATTACTATCGTGAAACAGAGATTGGATATCAATGTTGAACCCTTTGACCTTTGAAAAGATGCATCATTTGTTAACATTAATCACATTTATAGATGGTAAATTAAATTGTAAAAGCAGAGTGACGGCACTCTCCAATCTCGCTGCTGAACACTTCATGACTAAACTACACAATTACTGGAGTGAAATCCAAACATTTACCAGTGAGTTGCCAAATATATTCACTTTAGTCACATAGCGCGATATTTGCTTGCAAAGTGATTTCCTCTCATTGTAGTGCAGAGTTCAGCGGATTTAATCATCGAGATCGTTCAGATGAAGATTGAGATTAATCAGAAAAACTATATTTTTACTCACCCCTAGAATTTGCACCAAAATTGGTTTCACATCCACAAAGACACGGGAAGTGTTTTCTCACTTATTAAAAAAGTTAATGAGCATGTTTTATTCGCCATAAAAACAATCCATGATTATACGGTTAGCAGCAATTTATTATGTGAGATCATATCAACAGAACAGACCTACAACCTATTTGTGTGTCATGACCCGACAGTTGAGAAGCACTGAACGACACATGACGTTTATAACCCAATACTGGACCGCACCATCTGCTATTGAGGAGGCTTGTGTTGTATCAATAACCTTTAAAATATCTGAGACATTTAGAGAAGGACCATAAACATTTGAACGTGGTATTTATAACATCATACATGTACAGTCAGACACATCAATGCCTTTCTAGAACAATAAATCAATAAGCCGGGTTACTGATCAACCATAAACACTGATACGGATGCAGGATAATAAAAAGGACGCCCTGAAGAGTCAACTCAGAACAAAGACGCATAAATCCCCATTCTACAGTCACCGATAATACAGATAATGCAATACAGATTAAAGAAGAAATAGACCATTGTCCTCATTTACACCTGGCATTAAGATGTGTAAGATGTGGTCATTGGTAAATACAGGTTTAAACAGGGTCCCGAAACATTTTATTATCAGATCACTGAAACCACATATGAGGTAGTCAAAAACAAGAGAGCACAGCGCATTTGGGGTGCAATCCCAAAACTGTCCTGATGCGTCCCAGACAGCAGAAGCGTCACCCCCACACCTGTCAATCAACAGTTTAAACTGTGTCAGTTACAAGCAGCTTTAAAAGGAAACAACAACAACACACACACACGCACACACACACAAGAATTTCACTGATCTTCAGTGTGTCTGAGATGCAGAGACATATCTGAAGCTCATCAGGATATCCACAAGAATAACGGATAATTCTGCTCGAAATGTTGCGTTTTTGCATAGATTACATTTCAACTGCTTTTAGGAGACAGCGTGCCAGTTTTGTTCACGCTTTTTGCCTTTTATGACTTTGTGGTTTGTTATGCATTAACACAGAGTGATTGAGACCCTCTCCACAAAATCCAAAAACTAGAGGTCAAAGGAGACATCTGTGAACAGTGCTGTCTCGTGGAGGGATGTGCATGAATTATAGACTGAGTGATAATTCTGCACCAGAACACAACTTAAATATCACACATGAATTTCCCTGCCGTGATCTCATCAAATCTCTCACTGGAGTCCACTGGGGGGCGCTGTGGGTGTGTCGTCGAGGTGTTGGATGAGAGAAGAAGACATGATGGTGTCTGTTGAAAGCAGTGTGGCGATACTAGTAATATTTAGATTCTTGGAGTCATTCAAACCAGCTAATGAGGAACTGCTTTAATGCTTTTATGGTGGACAGAAATGCGAAGTGTTGCGAGAAACCTGAAGCTGATCAGACCAGTATATGTGTGTGACAGCATTTTATAAACACTTCAACTCAATTCTACACACTTCTGTCAAAATGCAAACGGTCTAAATGTAAAATATACTGCGTAGCCGATGATATAAATGAGATGTACATGAAACTGCAAAAATTATCAGTTATTGATGAAACTTTTACACAATTTTTATACAATATTCCCTCATAATTCACTAACAAATATAAAAGCAGTCTGAACATTTCGGAATAAAAGGAATTTTCTGGGTTCAGTAGAAGGTGAGCTCGACAGCGTTTGTCTCGATGTTGATTACCACAAAAATGTATTTTTCTTTTCTTTAAATCAGCACAAATGTGTGTTCCAGTGAGACGCTCACAATGCAAGTCAATGGGGTTTAATCTGTACACATTAAAACACTGTTTCAACAGTATAGACACAAGACTGGGGGGATATATGTCATGAGGGTTATTTAAACTACACATTGTCACCTTTAATAAAATCCTGTTTGATATTAGATATTATAAAACCCTGTCCATGTTTGCCTTCAGATATTCATCTATTCTCAAAGACTTTAAACATTAAGAGTCTAATGAAGTGTTCATTTCCCTCCATATTGTTTTAATTATATATAAATTCCTTTGCATTGTTTTGAGATGTCAAACTACTTCCGTTTATAATAATACTTGTCAACAACATCAGACTGAAATTTGGCATAAATATTATAATATGGCTGATTCACCTGTTGATACGCATTGTATTTAATATATAATTTACCATCTATAAATGTGATTAATGTTAACAAATGATGCATCTTTTCAAAGGTCAAAGAGTCCAACATCGATAGCAATCCTCCAGAAACGATAATTGATGATGTTGATGGTCGAGTTCAGTGTGTACTCATGACAGACTGTCACGTTCTCGCCGGCGGGTCGGTTGGCATTGGGTTGAACGCTACACGTAAACTTAATTGTATGTAAAATAAAATAACTTTTGCAGGGTCTGTTTGAAACGGTGGATCATATTTAAATTCACTGTGTCATCTGCAGTTTCTGTCATGTTTTGGTCTAAACCAATGTCAGTATCATTAGATCACTGTAGTACACTGCAGGTAACATTACATTCATTACATTCATTTACTCACAGTTGGTAGAAACTAGGACTGTGTTCAGAATATTGCTATGATGATACATGGTTGTGTTCTCCTTGCTGATGTGTGTCTGTATCGATATTATGAAGCACTTGGAAAGTTTGAGTGATCACGTCCGTCACGCAAGGAAGATGTCTGTCATTCACCTGAGCAGTAGAAAGACGAGAGACTCTTTCTGTTCTTCTACTAGCAAAACCAAAATATTTGGGCATTTTGACTTTTTGCCTGAACTCCGCAGTTGGACATCAGTCGTTACACGATGAACATCCATCTAGCAGTATAAATGCCAAGATTATATACGGGTGTATTAAAGTCTTTCTAGCGAGTCCGTTCACTGTCGGGCATCTCTGGAATGTTCTCGGGAGGTTATCTCCTCTCATGCCAGTGCAGCTCATTTATACCTGAATGGAGAAAGACCAAAATACTTTTTATTTATTTTTTAAGATGCACCTTTATTTTAACAATCTACTCATTTCCATCATGCTTCTGATATTCATCTCGCTTTATAAGCGCTAAATATGCTTTTCACGCGGGACACGGGTGTGCGCGGAGTGATTGAAGTTGGTCTCCGTTCCATCCGCGCATCAACAGCTGCGAGCTCCGGTAACAGGATAGCATAGAGCGGCTCACGTGCGCGAGTAAATCAAGGCTTCCCTCAATATGGTGGCGCATGCAACGCATTTAAATTCTACTTGAGAATTTTCCTTTTTAAGCACTTTGGATCAAACTTATAAAGAACCCTAAATATTCTGAATATCCTGCACCAGCATCAATTACAAATCAACTGACTATCATTTATCACAGTTAACTGTAACAGTTTCAATACATCTGTGGAAGATGTAGCCAATGAAATCTCTCCTGTCATGTTTTGGATTGCTTGACTGTTGTAGAGATGACTTCTGGTCAGCTGTAGTGTTTCCCTCATCCAAACGATTGATCACTTGTGTGTCATTGTATGACTTTGTGAATGTATATTTTAGTTTTCTGTAATAACTGAAGTTCGTTTTGTTGTGAGTGTCCCAGTGTGGATACTGGATTTGTACTTTTCAGTGAGCTCAATAAAATATTCAAATTATATTTTGGTTGCATTTTTGACAACGTAAATGATTGCGGAAAATAGGCACATAATATCGTAATTTCAATCGCAGGCCCCTGAATCGAATTGAAATCGTATCGTGGCAGACTTGCAGGTATCGGCAAACATCGGATCGCTGGCTGAGAGAATCGTGATGAAACTGGCGGTTTACACCCCTAGTTAACCGTTTGTTGTATTAGGTTGGTGTTGGTTGTCTTTAGAGCTGTGCGACTCCACAGTAAACTCTTGTCCTCACGACTCTCTGACTCGTCCTGACGCGCCGCTGCTCTGTGATTCGGTGAGATCAGGTGCACGTGGGTTATTGGGTCAGTCACAAGAAAGACATTGCGTCCCAAATGTCCTGTGGAGGATTTTCCCAGCAGAAACACGGGTTCAGTTAATGACTGACAAGTTGTGATCGGCCCGTGGAAACTGTGCTTGTGAAATAAAAACAGGATTTGTGTTTATCTGCGGTTGAAAATGATTGACAGTCCGTCTTGAAAACACACCATTGGTCAGATCCGAGTGTTTCAGTGTGTCATTAACCTTTAAAACCCAAACTCATGCTGCTTCACTGGACACAGACGTGTGTGTTTGTGACTGATGTCTCATGATAAACGACTCTAAGGCCCCATTTACACCTCGCATTAAAATGTGTTTTCGGTGATCAGATTGCACTTGACCACATTAAATGCCAAGTGTCATTACACCCAAGACGCATTGTTAACGGACCAAGATTGGGTCACTGAAATCAGAGTTAAAGGGAACCAGCTGCAAATGACCTCCGTGCTTTTGCTGTTCACAATATAAGTGGACTTAAAAGATGACCGAAGTTTATTTTTTGGTCCTTTTAGCATTTAGTCTCAAACCTTGTACCCAGCACAACTCCTTAAGAACCCCACGGCTGTAAAGATTATGGCATTTGGCTAGCAATAATTTATAAACCTATAATTGTGATTATGATGAAGGATTGTTATAGTATTTAAGGTGTATGTATGCTTAATACACATTCACCTTATTCATATTTAACTTGGAATCCTTTAATAAAATAGGGCTATATTATTTAAGGCTTGAAAATTTTATTATTATATAAAAGGGATAAAGTATTGTTTTAAATGTTAAAATATTTCCAGATACTTAAAATATGTCTATTTTTGGTCAACTTTAAATGTACAGTTATTTATGAAACCCAGACAGCCCAGCCAATTATATTATATTATATTACTATATTTCTGCCCTACGTTCTTCACTTTCACACATTTAGGCTCTCCGATAAACCCACAAGCCTTTATTTTGCATGAAGGAAAACATTTGAGGATCATTTGTTTTTTCATCTATCATCTCCACAGAAATGGAGCCACAGTCACCACCATTGTGTCCTTGAGCAAGACATTTAACTCCAGGTTGCTCCGGGGGGGATTGTCCCTGTAATAAGTGCTCTGTATAATACATTGGTAATCAGAAGGTTGCTGGTTTGATCCCCACAGTCACCACCATTGTGTCCTTGAGTAAGACACTTAACTCCAGGTTGCTCCGGGGGGATTGTCCCTGTAATAAGTGCTCTGTATAATACGTTGGTAATCAGAAGGTTGCTGGTTTGATCCCCACAGTCACCATCATTGTGTCCTTGAGTAAGGCACTTAACTCCAGGTTGCTCCGGGGGGATTGTCCCTGTAATAAGTGCTCTGTATAATACGTTGGTAATCAGAAGGTTGCTGGTTTGATCCCCACAGTCACCACCATTGTGTCCTTGAGTAAGACACTTAACTCCAGGTTGCTCCGGGGGGATTGTCCCTGTAATAAGTGCTCTGTATAATACATTGGTACTCAGAAGGTTGCTGGTTTGATCCCCACAGTCACCACCATTGTGTCCTTGATTAAGGCACTTAACTCCAGGTTGCTCCGGGGGGATTGTCCCTGTAATAAGTGCTCTGTATAATACATTGGTACTCAGAAGGTTGCTGGTTTGATCCCCACAGTCACCACCATTGTGTCCTTGAGTAAGGCACTTAACTCCAGGTTGCTCCGGAGGGATTGTCCCTGTAATAAGTGCTCTGTAAGTCGCTTTGGATAAAAGTGTCTGTCAAATGCATAAATGTAAATGCAAGTAAGTGTTAAGGGTCAATGTTTAAACAGATTTAGTATGAACTGTAAGATTAATGATTAATGTCTTTGAGGTTCATCCTGGATTAATTGCAGAAGTTCACATAGATGCAATTGTCCTTGTTAATTGGCTGATGAAGGCTTTTGTTGGCAATTGTTAGTCTATGCATTCCATTTCAAGAGTGTTGTCCATCAATAGACAGAGGTGATGCAGGCAGAGATCAGGGATGTGAAACACAGTTCAACCTGGCTGGTAATTTTGGTGAGGTTCGGTGTGGTCCATCCTAAATCCAAGGTTCAGACAATGGCATATGAAGTATCTCATGTCATATGGTTGGAGTTGGCATCAGTTCATCCTCTGAAGTCCATCATAATAGACCGAAGTGATGTTTGGCACCGGCTGCATTTAGTCATCATCATTTTGAGACACGTAGCAGGAATGGAGCTGGATCTGACCGGTTCTGGTGACCTCAGGATAGGAGTCACAAAGTTGAGACAGTGCAACAAATTAAATAATATAAGCATAGATGCCATTCAATTTATTGCAGAGTTATAAATCATGATCAATGTTTCTGGCTAGGGATGGGCGATATGGCCTAAAAAATTTATCACGATAATTTCAGGGATTTATTGCGATAACGATACAAATGGCGATAAATTATTTTCTTCTGTAAAATATCAGATTGTGTTATGTTTAAGTTGTGTTCCAGTGACTGTGCTGAAAAACATCACACAACAACAATTACACAATAATAATCAATTACAAGTTTAAAATGTAAACACAGATTCTTTATTTATACTCTCATGGTGGAAAAATAGTGCAAAGCAAACAGCAAAAGTAACAATCACCAACCATGTCTTCAGTTGTGTTTCAAAATTACAACAGAGTACAACTGCAAATAAATCCTGATAAAGAAGTTCAGAGTGAAACACACTCTTAGAATGTAAATATAATTTCTTACCCCTAGGTCCACTTGTAGTTTTCGCCTCCGTTGCCTCGCGTATCTTCAGACATTCGTCATACTCTGGTTTGTGTTTGTGTTTCAGATGGTGGAACAAATTGGACGTGTTTCCAAACTTTGTAACCACCGTTTTTCTGCAAACTTTGCATATTACGGTAGTTTGCTCCTCATCTGATTTTCTGTAACCAAACCAGTTCCAAATTGTGGAGGTAGCTCCTCGCTTAACAACAAGCTCCTCCTCAGCCTCACGTCCGCCTTCCGCCATGCTTGTTTTCACTCCGCACAGAGAATGTCCGCACGTGAACAGTGAATCGCGTGCGCGCGCGTGCGTGCACAAAATTACGTCATCAACTAGACTTATCGTTATTATCGTGAGGAGACACATTTTTATCGTGAGGAGAATTTTCAACGATATATCGCAAACGATAAGATATCGCCCATCCCTGTTTCTGGCAGACTAAACTAAAGCAGCCTAATTGTGGGTTGGAGGATAAATTAGGTGTATGTCTGGATAAATAGAGTCGTTAGTCTAGACTTAAACTGAGAGTGTGTCTGCATCTCGAACAGTGTTTGGGAGACTATTCCATAGTTTAGGAGCCAAATATGAAAAGGATCTACCTCCTTTTGTGGATTTTGATATTCTAGGAACTATTAACAGGGCAGAATTGTGTGATCTTAATGAACGTGATGGAATATAGCGTGACAGAAGATCACTTAAGTACTGCGGAGACCATTCAAAGCTCTGTATGTAGTTAACAGAATATTAAATTAATACGGAATTTAACAGGTAACAATGTAACGATGATAAAATGGGGCTAATATGATCATATTTCTTGGTTCTTGTCAGCACTCTGGCTGCTGCATTTTGAACCAATTGAAGTTTATTTATTGATCTTGCTGGACATCCTCCCAGTAATGCATTACAATAATCTAGTCTTGAGGTCATGAACGCATGAATTAGTTTTTCGGCATCAGCAACAGAGCATGTGCTGTAATTTAGCAATATTTCTGAGGTGGAAGAATGCTGTGCTACAAACATCTGTAATTTGATTTTCAAAAGGACAGATTGGTATCAAATATAACACCTAAGTTCTTCACTGTTGAAGATGATGTAACAGAATATCCATCTAGAGTCAAATTATATTTTAGTGGCTTATTTTTAGAGTGTTTTGGTCCAATAATTAGAACCTTTGTTTTGTCAGAATTGAGTAGAAGGAAATTTCTGGCCATCCAATCTTTTATTTATTTGATACACTCTGCTAATTTTGAGAATTGTGAAATCTCATCAGGTTTTGAAGAAATATAAAGTTGTGTATCGTCAGCATAGCAGTGGAAACTTATTCCACGATTCCTGATAATATCTCCCAGGGGAAGCATATACATGGAGAAAAGCAGAAGCCTTAAAACTGATCCTTGTGGCACTCCATATTTTACTTTTGTTTGGTTTGACAATTCCTCATTTATGCATACAAAGTGGAAGCGGTCTGCTAAATATGACCTAAACCATGCTAATGCAACTCCACAAATGCAACATAATTCTCCAGCCTATTCAAGAGAATGTCGTGATCTATCGTCTCGAAAGCAGCACTAAGATCTAAAAGCACTAGAAGAGAAATGCAGCCGCGATCAGATGATAAGAGCAAGTCATGTGTAACTGATAAGTGCAGTCTCTGTACTGTGATGAGTTCTAAATCCTGACTGAAGTTCTTCATATATACTATTTCTCTGTAGAAATGAACATATTTGGGAGGATACTACCTTTTCTAGTATTTTCGACATAAACGAGAGATTTGAAATCGGTCTATAATTAGCAAGTTCTCCAGGATCAAGTTGTGGCTTCTTAATAAGCGGTTTGATAACTGCTATTTTAAAGTTTCTTGGGACCTGTCCTAAGCATAGCGAGGAGTTAATGATATTAAGAAGAGGTTCTGAGATTACAGGAGATACCTCTTTTAAGAGCTTAGTTGGTATAGGATCTAACAAACATGTTGTTGCTTTTGATGTTTCGATAAGTTTTGTTCTTCATGACCTATGATAGAGAAGGATTGAAGATGCATGTGAGGAAAATTATGAGACACTTTTCTGAGGTGCTGTGACAGATGATTGCATAATTCCAATTTTATCTGTAAAGAAATTCATGAAGTCATTACTCTTGTGCTGCGACGTAATATCCGGTTCTGTTGAGGTTTTATTCAGTACTGTGGATAAATTGGTTGGGAATAAACATCTAGGATCATTGTGGTTATTTTCTATGAGTTTACTGAAATATGCTGATCTGGCAGCTTTTAGTGCGTGTCTGTATCTACAACATCAAGGGTGTTAGAGAAGACTGCATTTATATTTTCTGTTATTTCATCAAGTTCTTCTGGGCTTTGGGGTTTATTGAGTATGAGATAGATCTGGAAGAGTATTAGTGAAGCTATCTTTAGTGGTCGAAAGAATAGTTCTACCTGAACGATAGCGTGGTGTAGATTGAGTAACATTAGCTGATTGCAGCATACAAGAGACGAGGTAATGATCCGAGATGTCATCGCTCTGTTGCAGAATTTCTACATTATCAACATCAACTCCATATGACAGAATGAAATCTAGCGTATGATTATGGCGATGAGTTGGTCCTGTTACATTTTGTCTGACTCCAAGAGAGTTGAGAATATCAATAAATGCTAATCCCAATGTATCATTTTCATTATCTATGTGAATGTTGAAGTCACCAACAATTAAGGCTCTATCTACAGTAACTACAAGCTCTGATAGAAAGTTTGAAAATTCACCAAGTAAATCAGAATAAGGCCTGAGTGATCTATACAATCGTAGCAAGGATAAAAGACAACATCGGTTTTTTTATTTGTATCTGACAGTGTCACATTAAGCATTATTAGTTCAAAAGATTTACATTTATATCCTGTCCTCTGAGTATCACCAAAAACTTCACTGTAAATTGTAGCAACACCTCCTCCTCGACCCTTCAGACGAGGCTCGTGTTTATAACAATAACCTGGGGGAGTAGATTCATTTAAACTAATATATTCATCCGGTTTAAGCAGGTTTCAGTCAAACAGAGTGCATCCAATCTATGATCTGTAATCATTTCATTAACAATTAGTGTTTTGGTAGAAAGAGATCTAATGTTTAGGAGCCCTATTTTTATATGATGTTTCTTTAATTTGTGTGTTTTCAAGTTTGACCGTAATCATATTTTTTCTAAATTATATAGTGAGGGGTTTGTGTTTGGTAGTTTGGGGAACAGACACAGTCTCTGAGATATCTAGGTGATACAATCTCTATTGGCACCTTTCCGCTGCGCGTTACGGTTCAACTCGCCTCAACTCTACTCGCTTTACTTTTCTGAGCTTGCTTTTCCACTGCAGTTCAGATTATAGTCAGTTATAGATTATAGTCTATAGTTCGGATTATAGACTTATCGTCATAGTTATGCCGCCTCTACTGCCGTGACATCATCTTAAACGTGACACAAACTGACCAAAACAATAACACATCCGTTAGCTGTTAGCTGCTAGCTCATTGTGCTGCATAAAGCAGTTGTTGATGGTGATTTTACACAAGTGTAACAGTTAAATTTGCCTGGATGTTTTAGAAGCTTTCAGTAGCTGCTCAACTAAATAAAGTGAAGCTTTCAAGCAGAGTATAGAGTTAACGTAACAAAATGTACCATCCTCCTTTTCTTTTTACAATTCGAAAGTCACATGAACAAATTATGCTGCTATTGCTAACTTTAGAACTAGCGTGTTGATGTACCGTGTTGGAAATCCAGTGAAGCTGGTGGTGACTTTTATCTCTGTCCAATCAGTGATCTGCAGGGTTTTGATGTCACATTTAGTATCGGCTCGCTTAGAACCGCGACTGAGGTGGTACTAAAAAAATAAACTCAGGTACCAGGTACTATCCACAGTGGAAAACCCCAAAAAAGCGAGTTGAGTCTAGTTGTACTGTTCAGTGGAAAAGCCCCATATGAGATATCTAGGTGATACAGTCTCTGTGTTGTAGTTTATGTGACCTGTGTGACGTCTCAAGGCAGCTAGCAGACGTTCGGATTAACCAGTTTGTCTGCTTCCTGACCTGGGCCCCAGTTAGTCAAATACTATCATTATTAAGACTATGAGCCAAATTACCAGAGAGGAGAGCGGCACCTTCCCTGGAAGGATGGAGTCCGTCTCTCTTTAGAAGGTCAGGTCTTCCCCAAAAACTCTTCCAATGGTCTATAAATACTATACTATTCTGCAGACACCACTCAGACATCCAGCCATTCAGTGACACTAATCTACTATAAACCTCGTCACCACGATGAGCAGGGAGAGGACCAGAGCATATTACAGTGTCTGACATCGTTTTTGCAAGTTCTCACATTATCTTTAGTGATCTCCGACTGGCGAAGCCGGACATCGTTAGTGCCGACACGAATAAAAATTTTAGAAAATCTACGTTTAGCATTAGCCAGTACTTTCAATATGATTCTCAGTGGGTGCATCACTGAATGGGGAGAATCGATTGGAAACCCTAACAGCACCAGGAGAGTGTCGCTTTGCTGAGCGATTTATGAACTGGATTCTGTCTCGTCTATGGCTGCAACTAACGATTATTTTGATAATCGATTAATCTAATGATTATTGTGTGGCGTAGTGGCTAAAGCACAGGGCTGTTAATCAGATGGTCGCTGGTTCAAACCCCACGGCCACCACCATTGTGTCCTTGAGTAAGACACTTAACTCCAGGTTGCTCCGGGGGGATTGTCCCTGTAATAAGTGCTCTGTATAATACATTGGTAATCAGAAGGTTGCTGGTTTGATCCCCACAGTCACCACCATTGTGTCCTTGAGTAAGACACTTAACTCCAGGTTGCTCCGGGGGGATTGTCCCTGTAATAAGTGCTCTGTATAATACATTGGTAATCAGAAGGTTGCTGGTTTGATCCCCACAGTCACCACCATTGTGTCCTTGAGTAAGACACTTAACTCCAGGTTGCTCCGGGGGGATTGTCCCTGTAATAAGTGCACTGTAAGACACTTTGGATAAAAGCTTCTGCCAAATGCATAAATGTAAATTATTAGAACCATTATTTGCTGATTATTAACCGATTATTCAGCTTGTTGCTTTTTCGACGTGCTTACTAACAATAAAGAGGACGCCGTGCGTGCGTGCGGTGCATGCGTACATGTGTGAGTGGTGTGTGTGTGATATGCAGTGTGAGGTGTGTGAGTGGTGTGTGTGTGTGTGTGTGCGTGCGGGGAGATGTGGGTGGGTGTGTGTGTTTGATGATGATGATGATGATGATGATGATGAGAGTATTCATGTGCTGGTTGTGTGTCTCAGGCCGTGCGCTGCTATGAATCTGTCATCCAGAAATCTGAAGGGAAAGTGGATCCGGAGTTCTTCTGTCAGCTCGGCCATTTCAAACTCTTACTAGAGGAATATTCTAAAGGTGAGATTAACACGTCACATCCTCCAGACTGATTAACATGAGTTTAAATCCTGTCAGGAGCTTCATGTGACTGTGTGTGTGTGTGTGTGTGTGTGTGTGTGTGTGTTACAGCATTATCGGCGTACCAGCGGTACTACAGTTTACAATCAGACTACTGGAAGGTGAGCAGATGACATCACTGAACCACAATCACAGTAACTATGGAAATGCTAAAACGGAGGAAAAACACCTTCATAGTGTTCTGATTGTCCAGACAATTGTGGATTTTAAAATAATGTCACTGTTTTCTCTGAATCTGATCAGAGTCGAGTGAAACCCGTCTATCACAGGACGGATCGGATTTCACTCAGAACTCAAGTTTGACCAAATGTGTAGTTACTGCATTTTGCCTTTGCATGACAGCATTGTTTACGCTTGTCAATTAGGATTTGTTTGTTCTTTATCACTGTCATCTTGAGCGTGTGTGTGTGTGTGTCTCTCTGTTGGTGTAGATTAATTAAATTGTGTGTTTGATAATGTTTGGGATGTACATGTTTAATGTTCGTGATGAAGGCAGGGCTACAGGTAATAAAGAGTTTGTGTGTAATTAGAAGATATACTAGAGCATCATTGGATGGTAAGAATTAGGGATGCTCTGATACTGAAGCTTTTAGATGGGTCGTGTTTTGGTACGATGAGTCTGATCCAAATCCGATACTGTGAGATAATCATGTTCGTTACTGTCAAGCTGATAAAATGACATCTTGAATCATAAAAACACAGTTAAAGTAGTTCATATGACTCGTGCATTTTATTCAAAGACACTTGAAGTCGTGCAATAACTCTGTGAATCACAAAAGACTGTTTAATAAGTAAATCTATAGTATGTGCAGCTCCAGCGCGTCAGTGAATGCCGCTGCTCTGTGTACACACACTCGCGGCTATTTATACCCTTCACAGCGGTGCGCCATATGTGAACGCTACTCACGAACAACATCAGATGTAGACGCTCAATCGTTCGGTTCACTTATAACATGCATTTAGAACGGCACCGGAGGAGCATTTTACTACAATTAGAATAAGTGAATTAAACTAATGTGAACCACAAACAGACACATACAGGACGTCCTGGACACTTCAGGATGTCAAAATAAAAGCGTGAGAGGGTAAAAAGTGCTTGATTGAGATATATTACCATTATAATATATTATGTGTTTACAAATGATAATATTTAAGTTGAATTGGTCCTAAAAGAATAACTGAAGTGGAAAGATGTCTTACAACCAAATTGAACAAAAGATCTGAATCATTTAAATCCAGATACAAGCAGAAGAAACAAAGAAAACTGGTTTCTTTATACTGAAGACTTGTACTGGAATTACTGTTCATATTGCTGCTACATTATATAGAGTTTCTTAATAATCTATACATTGATATTGAATGTCTCGTTACAGGTTTGTGTTTCTTTGCATATTAAAGAGTAATCACAATTATTTCCACACAATAAATGTAAAGATATTATAAACCGATTATGTAAAAACAAGCACCCAAGGTCTGTGGCTCAGTGGTAGAGCGAACTCCGTGTCCTGTAACACATAATCAGATGGATGTTATCGAGTGTTTCAATAATAGTGTGTACTTTCACACCAGTACACACATCAGGGTGTATTCTGTAAGTGCGGTTCATGTTCTGTGTGTGTAATCCTTCCATGTGGTTTTCACATGAGCTGGCGATGGTTTCAGGTGGTTTTTCACTTTCAGTGATGTCACTGATTATGGATGTCACATGATTTGAACTGTGTTGAATGTAATGTTGATTCTGTCCCTCTAGAACGCTGCCTTTCTGTACGGCCTCGGGATGGTTTACTTCCATTATAATGCATTTCAATGGTGAGTCGTTTCAGATGCCCCTCATATTGAGTGAAATATGTGGATGTAAAAATGACATGGCGCCAATGTGATGAAGTAACAAGCTCATGTTCACATGCTGTGGGCGTATGGTTTCCATGGTGATATTCGGGCCCCAATGCATGCCCCAATGTGGGCTGATTCTGAGAGATTGCATTTAAGCTGTCTGCAGGTTTATCTGCGATCAGCACGTCTTTAGTTTGAGTTGAGCGATTGCTGCTGTAGCGTGTTGAAATGCCTGTAATGTCCCACAGAAGTGTGTGTTTAAATGTTTGTTTGTTTACTCTCAGGGCGATCAAGGCGTTTCAGGAGGTGTTGTACATCGAGCCCGGCTTCTCTCGAGCGAAAGAGATTCACCTGCGACTCGGACTGATGTTTAAAGTCAACACAGACTACGAGTCCAGCTTAAAGGTGACACATGTTGGTCTTTACAGTGTTGTGACATCAGCGCCTCATTACACGTTTACTGTATTACATTGGTATTAATTGTGCTGTGACTCGCTGTTCTTCTGTATTTTGCTCCTTATATCAGATGTGATGGTTAACTGCTCTCTGTTGGGTGGTTGTAATTGTAATTTAGCTGAAGTTTATTTGCAGGGTTGTCTGTGGATTTAAAGTAATTCTGGGTTTAATTTTGAAGCAGCTCGACCATCTTTACTTTCAGCACAACACAGAAATCACTGATGTCCATGTTTGTGTTCTGCCTCTATAATCGCACGATTTCAGCTGTTTGTTCATTTTAATGAAGGTGGTGGTGTAGTGGGCTAAAGTACTGAACTGGTAATCAGAAGGTTGCTGGTTTGATCCCCACAGTCACCACCATTGTGTCCTTGAGTAAGACACTTAACTCCAGGTTGCTCCGGGGGGATTGTCCCTGTAATAAGTGCTCTGTATAATACATTGGTACTCAGAAGGTTGCTGGTTTGATCCCCACAGTCACCACCATTGTGTCCTTGAGTAAGACACTTAACTCCAGGTTGCTCCGGGGGGATTGTCTCTGTAATAAGTGC
The DNA here is from genome assembly GCF_025860055.1 of Xyrauchen texanus. Classification (NCBI taxonomy): domain Eukaryota; kingdom Metazoa; phylum Chordata; class Actinopteri; order Cypriniformes; family Catostomidae; genus Xyrauchen; species Xyrauchen texanus. The sequence goes on from NC_068288.1 coordinate 47,620,332, forward strand.
TCTGTAAGTCACTTTGGATAAAAACATCTGACAAATGCATAAATGTAAATGTAATTAAATTAAAACCAATTATGAACTTCCACTTTCCAAACATTGCTCTGTCTTAAGCAACATTGGCCCAACAAATGGCAAGAGTTTGGGTTGGGACTATCTGTTTGACCAGTCAATGGCAGACTGGTTATGTTCAGAAAATGGTTCATTATTTGTGCATTAAATACTTATATATATATATATATATATCAAGATAACATGTGATGGTGATTTATTTGTGTGTCTGCAGCATTTTCAGCTAGCGCTCATCGACTCCAACCAATGCACTTTGTCCAAAGCTGAGAGTGAGTACAACACACACAGGCATGCATGCATACAGTGCTGTGAAAAAGTATTTGCCCCTTCCTGATTTCTTCTATTTTTGTGTTTTTTCATACTAAATTATTTTAGATCTTCAAACAAGATAACATAAACCAAAGGCAACCGGAGTAAACAAAAATACAGTTTTCAAATATATAGATTTATTGAAGCATAAAAGTTATCCAACTTATGGGTATCACCCATGTGAAAAAGTAACTACCCCCTTAAACTTAATAGCTTGTTGTGCCACCTTTAACAGCAACAGCTAGATCTAACACTTCTGATAACTGGAGATCCTTCACAACGCTGTGGGGGATTCTGGCACACTCTTTACAGAACTGCTTTAGTTCAGACACATTAGAGGGTTTTCCTGCATTAACTACCCGTTTAAGGTCCTGCCACAGCATCTCAATCAGGTTCAAGTCAGGACTTTGACTAGGCCACTCCAAAACTTACATTTAGCTTCTTTTGAGTCATTCAGAAGTGGACTTACTCCTATACTTTGGATCATTGTGTTGCTGTATAATCCAGTTGTGCTTGAGCTTCAACTCACAGACTGATGACCGGACGTTCTCCTTTAGGGTTTTCTGGTAGAGAGCAGAATTCAAGTTTCAATTTTTGAAACAATTTAGTCTGAGATAAACACACAAGCAGAAGAAATCATGATGGGGCAAATGCACTGTACTGATACTCACGACTTTATAGAGTCTAATGTGCACTTGCTGATGTTTACTGTCAGGGATGAATGTTATTAGTCACGTTTATTAAGTCAAGCATCGCTATTTCGCTCATATTAGTTTTAGTGATTTGAACAAACCTTGAACACCAAGTCGAATCGTGTGTTCTTGCTTTACTAAGCGGATTATGATTAATTCCATTAGGGCTGAAATGATTAGTTGACGATATCGACAATTGTCGACATAAATTTTCGCACATCTTTATATTTAATTGTAAATATATTTAATGTGTTACATCTTTAATGCAGTTATATTTAATGCGATACATCTTTAATGCGGTTATATTTAATGCGTTACATCTTTAATGCAGTTATATTTAATGCGATACATCTTTAATGCGGTTATATTTAATGCGTTACATCTTTAATGCGGTTATATTTAATGTTACATCTTTAATGCAGTTATATTTAATGCGTTACATCTTTAATGTAATTATATTTAATGCGTTACATCTTTAATGCGGTTATATTTAATGTTACATCTTTAATGCGGTTATATTTATTGTGCTACATATTTAATGCGGTTATATTTAATGCACTTATATTTAATGCGGTTATATTTAATGCACTTATATTTAATGCAGTTATATTTAATGCGTTACATCTTTAATGCGGTTATATTTAATGCGTTACAGCTTTAATGTGTTACAGCTTAAACGCGGTTATGTTTAATGCAGTTATATTTTTTTAATTATTTTTTATTTGTGCTTTAGCAGATACAGGCTTTATCAGTTCGAGGCCCGAAAGCCTATCGTGATCTGCAGCTACTCAGGACTAAGAATGTGGGATAAGTGACATTAAGCATCAAGAAATTACAGTTTTATTTTTGCTAAGATGTTTGTTTAGTCTCTTCTTGAAGGCCTGAACATTCTTTGAGGTGATTTCACCTACTACAGTAGAGGGGAGGCAGTTCCAAGTTGTTACAGCCGAATGAAGAAAGCTCCTTCCCAAGCATTTGGTGTTAGACTTGGGGAGTTTTAGGGCGTGACTTGGTGCGTGCTCTTCGAGTGGTTCGACAAGCGAGATCTGGTGGGGGTAGCAAAGCTTTGAGATCCTCTGGACAGTTCTCAGTGTGCATTTTGAAAAGCACAGTTGTTGCTGCAACAGTTCTACGATGGCTGAGCTGACTGATTGCATATTTCCTTAGGGCAGTGTCCTCATCCTCCCCAATGATTTTCAGTGCCTTTTTCTGGATGTTGTCAAGCTGCCCAAGGGTGGTCTGTGATGCGTTCATCCAGGCAAGGCTGACTTGTGCCTTGTAGACATTGGCCCTACCTTTGACATCAAGCTTGTTGGCCAACCTGCGCAGAGCTCCAAGACACTGTCCAGCACGCTTGCCGATGTTTGACAGGTGATTAGTCCATAGCAACTTCTTATCGATACATAGTCCCAGAATATTCAACTGCTCAATTCTGATTGCCCCAAAGAACAGGTCCGGGCGGGATGGAGGCCTCTTTCTCGACAGAACCAAAGCCTTGCATTTGCTGGGTTCGAACGTGACCTTCCAAGTATCTGCCCACCTGCGAATATTCTCCATATCTTTATTTAGGGATGCAGCCACATTGGGACCATTAAGTGTCGTTACTGGGCCATAAATGGTGGAATCATCCGCGTATAGAAAAATGCTATTGTTGCACTGTTCTACAACATCGTCAATGAAGATGGAGAATAATAGCGGGCCGAGAATGGATCCCTGGGGCACCGAGGCGTTGATTGGTTTAGGTGATGAGGACTGACCAGAGAGCACGACCTGGATGGACCTTCCTTCCAGGTAATTCTGTAGCCAAGAATGTAATGGCCCAGTTATGCCTTTAGCAGAAAGCTTATCCAGAAGGCCGTTGTGCCAAACCTGGTCGAACGCTCCTTTTAATGTCTAGTGCAACAATATACACCTCACCTCCTTTGTCTAAGATGTTGTTCCACGTCTGCGATAGAACTGTAAGGAGGTCTGCTGTGCAGTGGTTCGGTTTAAATCCATACTGTTTATTAGAAATTAAATTATGACGGAAGAGGTAGCCCTGGAGCTGTTTATGAACTGAGGATTCCATCACTTTGCTAAGGACTGGAAGGAGGGATATGGGACGATAATTTGTTGGATCTGATTTAGAGTCTCTTATGTATTGGAATCACTCTGGCGTTTTTTCCATTGTTTGGGGAACACGCCATGTGAAAAGAGAATTTGAAAGAGACGACTGAGGGGGCTGGCCAATTCCGCTGCACATTCTCTAAGGACTTTTGTTGGTATTTCATCAGGTCCCGTTGCCTTTGCTGGATCAAGGTTACAAAGAATATTTCTAATGTCTTTGGGTTTGAAGTGCACATTGGCAAAAGAGGATGTTGGTTGCTGGCACTGAGGCAACGAGTGCGCAGATGCATCGGGCAAAGTACACTTCTCTGCAAAGGTTTGACACAAAATGTTAGCCTTTGCACTGGCACAGATGTGGGTGGTACCCCGGTGTTCAATGACCGGGATGTCTGTGAAACCACTTCTGCCTTAAAGTGAATTTACTATGCCCCACCATTTTTTTGAGCTTATTGAGTTGTCTGCAAGTTCATTCCTCAGTTTGGTGTAATACTCCCTTTTTGCCCTCTTTTCAGCTTGATTGAAAACTGCTCTTGCCTTGAGGAACTTCCGTTTCATAGCCGGGTCATCAGAGGTCCGTATGTTGTAATAAAGCTTTCTTTTTACCATGGCTAATCTTCTACACTCTGCGTTGAACCAGGCTTTATCCCCGGGCTTTTTGGTGATGGTCTTGTTGGGAATATATAATGCCATGGCGTCTTGCAGTATGGTGGTAAAGTTTGTTGAGATGATTTCAGGATCTTCATCCTTGAGAATACAGGGCCAGTTAATCGCACTATTAGTGATCCCTGCTACCTCTAGTTAATGCGTTACAGCTTTAACGCGGTTATATTTAACGCGTCACAGCTTTAACGCGGTTATATTTAACGCGTCACAGCTTTAACGCGGTTATATTTAATGCGTCACAGCTTTAATGCAGTTATATTTAACGCGTCACAGCTTTAACGCGGTTATATTTAATGCGTCACAGCTTTAATGCAGTTATATTTAATGCGCTACATATTTAATGCGCTACATCTTTAATGCGGTTATATTTAATGCGTTACAGCTTTATTAAAGTTGAAATAATACAGAAGCAGATCATGTTAATAACTATAAACTCTGAAACGGGCATGTCTCTGTGCGGTCGGTGTCTCTTCTATGAGTCGTGTGAATGAGAGATTGAAACCGGCTGATGCACACTCTGTCACGGGACGCTCATCCCTCGAGCGCACACGCTTAATGCAGCTGGATTATAACATGATGACTCGAGACTTATTGAATCATAATAAATGTGTCACTGTGTGTTTCTGATCCTGAAAAACATCAGCAATACTCCGCTTTATTAATAAGAGTTTAAGTTAAAGATGGATTGAAGTGAACAAAAATGTGAGTCTCGCCCCGTTATACACGCCAACAATATGTGGTTATTTCTTTTTGATTTGGCTTGTTTTCCCAATATAAACATAAAAAACTCATTTAAAACAACGTACATTTACTTCAGCAGCAATACTATAAAGTCTGAATATCTTGTTTTAAGGATTTTTTGCTGTGAATTTCTTCACTGAATAAGTCATTTCCCCCTTTAATTCAGTGAAAGTCATTTAGAAATATTTTTAAAGGATGATTTTGTCCTCTATTGTTAGTAGCACATTTAATACAACCTTATAAGTCGGACACAAGCTGAATAATCGGTTAAGAGATAATGATTAATTGTTGCAATAATCGCTGAATAGTCGAATAATCGTTAGATTAATCGATTATCAAAATCGTTAGTTGCTGCCCTAAATTGCAGATGAACTTTACCATCTCTGGACTAAAGCACACAGCTCTGTTTACAGCAGCATTAGTGTGGGATTATTCACTCCATTTCATCACCATTTCACACTGGTTGCCTTGGAAACACCAATATCAGCTGGTGTACCATTGGTGATCACACACACACACACACACACACACACACACACACGGTCAGGGCCGTCTCATCTCCGTCTGCACGCGTGGATAAAAGCAGCGGTTTCAAAGCGATCGTCTCTGTCAGGAATGGTCAAATGAAGAATGTCTCGTGCTGTATTTCTGCTCCTCTCTAAACCACCTTTGTGTGTTTGCAGTTCAGTTTCACATCGCACATCTGTATGAGATTCAGGTGAGTCCAGCTAAAATCTATCTGCCATTTTACTGAAATTTAGACTTATTTTTATAAATGATTATAATGTATCATGAGATTATGTTAGTGATTTAAGAGTGTGAGCGGTGTAATGTTCGGCTCGTGTTTCCATAGCAACAGGAGAGGGGTTACCGTGGTGTTGAGGCATCCCTTATTCCTCAACATGCACACGTCATTACTTTTAGTTTACCAGTTTCATGCTGTGACAGAGTTTTTCATTCTGACTGATGAATGTTGTTTGTCATCTGACAGAAGAGATACCGCACGGCTAAAGAAGCTTACGAGAGTCTCTTACAGACGGAGAATTTACCTGCACAGGTGAAAGCTGCTACATTACAACAACTGGGTAAGAAAGTCATCAGTGAAAGAAATGGTGGATTTATATATTCAAAATTAAATTAAACTCGATGTTATGTGATCATTTCTATTAATGGCTATAATATTTACAAGGAACATTCTGTTAAAAGTAACTTATATTCTCACAGCATTTGGCACATGCGTTCGGTTGATCATTTGATCGGTCAGTTTAAACACAGTAATAAACTTACAGTAGAAGTCTGATGGTGATCATACTGCACTGGGATAAACTCTTAAATATCACTTTCATCGTTCAGCACATTGATTTTGTGGTAATCAGCAGCATCTGAACAACATTTATTCAGCCCTCTACATTGAGTAAATCACTCGCACATGCAACCAAGTTTACTATGCGACTAAAATATTTTCTGAATAAGCGGGATTCAGCCTCGTCTTTTACAGCGTACTGTGTCTCATAAGCGCCCTGAAAGAACTTATTTGGCTGCGGTGGGTCAATGTATTTTTAATCCTACATTGCACAAATCGGTTGTCGTGATGAACGAGCTGCTCGTGTTCTTTTCAACATCAAAATATCTTTATTTTCGGTTACAAACGTTTTTATTGATCACTAAATAAAAGTATAAAGCTGTTACCGTCCGAGCGCAGTGTTTAGAGCAATCTGTCCCGGGGAGAGTGGAAGGATTTATAAACTCTTCTATGATTATACAAACTCACGTGCGAGAGATTAAAGAATTGAACTAATAGGCTTGTGCCGCATCTATAAGGGGTTAGTAAAAAAAATTAAAATAAATTTTGCATATTAGTTTTGACATGGTAGCACTTAAGTAATTGTTGTATTATTAATTCCATTTTCATTAGGCTCAACCATGTGAATATTTTGTTAAAAATGTTTGAAATTTCAAACAGCTTTTTATTATTATTAAAAATGCAATTTCATTGCATCCATATAAACTGATAGAATGTGAAATTTGTACACAAGCTAAAATAAAATGTACAATCTCGGATACTATATGACATGAAATCATATATATGAAAACTGTATTTTATTTCATGCTGCTTTCTCGTTTTTTAATCTTTTGTTTTATTATTTATTATTACGCTTACACATCGTCAAAAGTCTGTTAAAGCAAAAATGTACTAGCCAGTGGCGATTCCTTAACCAGTGTGTCCGTAGAGGGTTGGTTGGGAAATGTTAATTCTGTCATGTTTTTCTCACTCTAATGTCGCTCCAAACCTGTATGACTTCCTCGAACCACTAAAGGATAAATGTGAGAAATATTCACAAGTCTTTTGCCATATAATGAGAGTTGTGACTCCAGGCTGTGACGCTTGACGGACACACATGCCTCATGCACCATATTAAAAGTCTTCTGAAGGCAAACGATCACTTTGTGACAGACTGAAATTTAAATGATCGTCTCTCAATGTAAAGAGTTTGTGGCCCAAATCAAACATGGTGACATTAATAACTTCAAACGTCATTGGGGATTTTTTGTCTTGTAAGTCACTTTGGATAAAAGTGTCTGCCAAATGCATAAATGTAAATGCCTAGTAAGCGACATAAGCGGTTGCATTGGGCCTCCGCGACCACCAGGGGGCCCCTATCGCGGGGTCTATGTGGCTAAATACTGAATAGTATAGTTGAGCAGTGCCGTCAGATTTAGTGTCTCTTCCAAAAGATGCTACAACTGTGTCCAAACTCCAAAGGGTCCCGTAAATACAACCATTTAACTTCAGGTGTGTCATTATCATGGTTTGTGCTCAAAAAGGGGGCGTTCATCAACAGGTTAAGGGTTTCTTTTCACCCTGCAGTCGAGCATTTCTGCACATGCACATTATTTATTTATTTTGTGTTACTGTTTCTGCCTTTCTTGGTGCTGCATTATTATTATGATGGAGCACAAACCTGTCACGGTATGAAATGCGGCAATATTAGATCCCTCCAATGTCACGCCCTTGCCATGCTGCAAGGTTTTTTGTTTTTATCCTCTTTTCTCCCGATTTTGTAACGCCCAATTCCCGCTACTGAGTAGGTCCTCGTGGTGGCGCGGTTACTCACCTCAATCCAGGTGGCGGAGGACAAGTGTCAGTCGCTCCGCTTCTGAGATTTCTGATCATGTGACTCGTTGTGCATGACACCGCGGAGACTCACAGCATGTGGAGGCTCATGCTACTCTCCACGATCCACACACAACTCACCACACGCCCCATTGAGAGAACCACTAATCACCACCACGAGGAGGTTACCCCATGTGACTCTACCCTCCCTAGCAACCGGGCCAATTTGGTTACCCCATGTGACTCTACCCTCCCTAGCAACCGGCCCCATTTGGTTACCACATGTGATGCTACCCTCCCTAGCAACCGGGACAATTTGGTTACCACATGTGACTCTACCCTCCCTAGCAACCGGGCCAATTTGGTTACCCCATGTGACTCTACCCTCCCTAGCAACCGGGCCAATTTGGTTACCCCATGTGACTCTACCCTCCCTAGCAACCGGGCCAATTTGATTACCCCATGTGACTCTACCCTCCCTAGCAACCGGGCCAATTTGGTTACCCCATGTGACTCTACCCTCCCTAGCAACCGGGCCAATTTGGTTACCCCATGTGACTCTACCCTCCCTAGCAACCGGGCCAATTTGAATAGTGATTTATGTAGTAAAATCTGAATGAACAAACTGTCACAAGAAATATTTCAGATCTTGTCTGATAGTCAATATCATATAAGGTTGATTTTGATTTTATTTCGATGGATCGTTCAGTCTTACACAATGCAATAGAAAAACATGTTTTGCGTTATTTGCATTTGTTCAAAACATGGGTATCATGCTGTGGCGCTGGAGATTCAGTAGCAGCGAAGCACCTCTGCTGACTAGCGGTGCAGGAAACACACAGATTTATTTGACTTCTGTAGAAGTTATACCTGTACTAATAAATAGCTGATAGTTTTGCATTTTTAAGTTGTTTACTTATGAATAAAAGAACTTGTTTGATTGTGCAGTTTAAGCTTTGTTCTAGATGTCTGGTGTACCAGTAGGTAGGGTGACCCCATTTTTTGAATCTGCATAGGCATCATAGCATCATCGTGCCAACCTGTGCCATATTTGGCATAATTGATTTGGGTGCTGCAGTTGGGAGTTGAACAATGATTTGATTTGAGTCAATAGTGATTTTTTTCCTTTCAGTCTGTTCATCGCACAAAATTATTGTCATACAGGTATGGTGCAACATTATGGTAAATAATTATTATTTATGCATTATAATTAATGTTTTTGGTTAACGATTCCTTTAAGTTGTATTGAAACCAGAGTTTCTTCTAACTCTATCGCAGCTCATGTATCAGATGCACGTTTGAATTCCTCCATCTGTAAACTACAAGTGATATTGTGAAACTGAAGCCATGCTGTCTGTCTGAACTCTCTCAGTGACTCTTATTGAAGCTGTCTGTCATACTATCTGTCTGTCTGTCAGGCTGGATGCATCATACAGTGGAGCAGTTGGGTGATAAAGCAAATAAAGACAGTTATGCTATCCAGTGTCTACAGAAATCTCTGGAAGCAGATCCAAACTCCGGCCAGTCCTGGTATTTCCTCGGCAGGTGAGTTTCTGTTGCTCAGCTGAGACAAAGTGTGTGAAGATGAGGCTGAAATGTGCTGCTACAGTTTGTGTAGATGTCATGTTGATGCTGAAAAGCGCTGCTACAGTTTGTGTAGATGTCATGTTGATGCTGAAATGTGCTGCTGCAGAGCTGCAGTTTGTGTAGATGTCACATTGATGCTGAAATGCGCTGCTACAGTTTGTGTAGATGTCACATTGATGCTGAAATGCGCTGCTACAGTTTGTGTAGATGTCATGTTGATGCTGAAATGCGCTGCTACAGTTTGTGTAGATGTCATGTTGATGCTGAAATGCGCTGCTGCAGTTTGTGTAGATGTCATGTTGATGCTGAAATGCGCTGCTGCAGTTTGTGTAGATGTCATGTTGATGCTGAAATCGTGCTGCTGCAGTTTGTGTAGATGTCATGTTGATGCTGAAATGCGCTGCTGCAGTTTGTGTAGATGTCATGTTGATGCTGAAATGCGCTGCTGCAGTTTGTGTAGATGTCATGTTGATGCTGAAATGCGCTGCTGCAGTTTGTGTAGATGTCATGTTGATGCTGAAATGCGCTGCTGCAGTTTGTGTAGATGTCATGTTGATGCTGAAATGCGCTGCTGCAGTTTGTGTAGATGTCATGTTGATGCTGAAATCGCGCTGCTGCAGTTTGTGTAGATGTCATGTTGATGCTGAAATGCACTGCTGCAGAGCTGCATTTTGTGTAGATGTCATGTTGATGCTGAAATGCGCTGCTGCAGTTTGTGTAGATGTCATGTTGATGCTGAAATGCGCTGCTGCATTTTGTGTAGATGTCATGTTGATGCTGAAATGTGCTGCTGCAGTTTGTGTAGATGTCATGTTGATGCTGAAATGCGCTGCTGCAGAGCTGCATTTTGTGTAGATGTCATGTTGATGCTGAAATGCGCTGCTGCAGTTTGTGTAGATGTCATGTTGATGCTGAAATGCACTGCTGCAGAGCTGCATTTTGTGTAGATGTCATGTTGATGCTGAAATGTGCTGCTGCAGTTTGTGTAGATGTCATGTTGATGCTGAAATGCGCTGCTGCAGAGCTGCATTTTGTGTAGATGTCATGTTGATGCTGAAATGCGCTGCTGCAGTTTGTGTAGATGTCATGTTGATGCTGAAATGCGCTGCTGCAGAGCTGCATTTTGTGTAGATGTCATGTTGATGCTGAAATGCGCTGCTGCAGTTTGTGTAGATGTCATGTTGATGCTGAAATGTGCTGCTGCAGTTTGTGTAGATGTCATGTTGATGCTGAAATGCAGAACTGCAGTTTGTGTAGATGTCATGTTGATGCTGAAATGCACTGCTGCAGAGCTGCATTTTGTGTAGATGTCATGTTGATGCTGAAATGCGCTGCTGCAGTTTGTGTAGATGTCATGTTGATGCTGAAATGTGCTGCTGCAGTTTGTGTAGATGTCATGTTGATGCTGAAATGCGCTGCTGCTGCAGTTTGTGTAGATGTCACGTTGATGCTGAAATGCGCTGCTGCTGCAGTTTGTGTAGATGTCACGTTGATGCTGAAATGTGCTGCTGCAGTTTGTGTAGATGTCACGTTGATGCTGAAATGCGCTGCTGCAGTTTGTGTAGATGTCACGTTGATGCTGAAATGTGCTGCTGCTCTTTGTGTAGATGTCAGGTTGATGCGGAAATGCACTGCTGCAGTTTGTGTAGATGTCACGTTGATGCTGAAATGTGCTGCTGCAGTTTGTGTAGATGTCATGTTGATGCTGAAATGTGCTGCTGCTCTTTGTAGATGTGATGTTGATTCCGAAATGCACTGCTGCAGTTTGTGTAGATGTCACGTTGATGCTGAAATGCACTGCTGCAGTTTGTGTAGATGTCATGTTGATGCTGAAATGCGCTGCTGCAGTTTGTGTAGATGTCATGTTGATGCTGAAATGTGCTGCTGCAGTTTGTGTAGATGTCATGTTGATGCTGAAATGCGCTGCTGCTGCAGTTTGTGTAGATGTCACGTTGATGCTGAAATGCGCTGCTGCAGTTTGTGTAGATGTCACGTTGATGCTGAAATGTGCTGCTGCAGTTTGTGTAGATGTCACGTTGATGCTGAAATGCGCTGCTGCAGTTTGTGTAGATGTCACGTTGATGCTGAAATGTGCTGCTGCTCTTTGTGTAGATGTCAGGTTGATGCGGAAATGCACTGCTGCAGTTTGTGTAGATGTCACGTTGATGCTGAAATGTGCTGCTGCAGTTTGTGTAGATGTCATGTTGATGCTGAAATGTGCTGCTGCTCTTTGTAGATGTGATGTTGATTCCGAAATGCACTGCTGCAGTTTGTGTAGATGTCACGTTGATGCTGAAATGCACTGCTGCAGTTTGTGTAGATGTCATGTTGATGCTGAAATGCCCTGCTGCAGTTTGCAGATGTCATGTTGATGCTGAAATGCACTGTTGCATGTCACGTTGATGCTGAAATGCACTGCTGCAGAACTGCAGTTTGTGTAGATGTCACGTTGATGCTGAAATGCGCTGCTGCAGTTTGTGTAGATGTCATGTTTATGCTGAAATGCACTGCTGCAGTTTGTGTAGATGTCATGTTGATGCTGAAATGTGCTGCTGCTCTTTGTAGATGTGATGTTGATGCTGAAATGCGCTGCTGCGGTAGATGTCATGTTGATGCTGAAATGCACTGCTGCATGTCATGTTGATGCTGAAATGCACTGCTGCAGTTTGTGTAAATGTCACGTTGTTGCTGAAATGCGCTGCTGCGGTTTGTGTAAATGTCACGTTGATGCTGAAATGCCCTGCTGCAGAACTGCAGTTTGTGTAGATGTCATGTTGATTATATGCGCTGGCACAATGCTGCAGTTTGTGCAGTTCTGATGTTGTTGTGCTCTCTCTGTAGGTGCTACTCCAGTATTGGGAAGGTCCAGGATGCGTTCATTTCATACAGACAGTCCATTGATAAATCAGAGGCCAGTGCAGACACATGGTGCTCTATAGGGTACGTATATTTGGCTACAGATTGTTGTGCTATTAATGGTTTTCCCATAATGACGATTCTGTCAACTTTTTATCCTCTTGTCATTTCAAGCCACAATTTTCTTTCTTCTTTAGAACACAAAAGGAGATTTTTAGGAGTCTGAACTTCTGTGTTTCATATACAGAAATACACGTTCCACATACACCGATCAGCCAGATTGGCTTGAATTGATAGTCTACGGTAACTCAGATAACCGCTCTGTATAATTGTGCTGAGAAGAGTAGCGTGTCTGAATGCTGTTCTGACATGCGGGTTGGGACTGTTTTGGTTGGGACTGTTTTGGGACCTACACAATATTAGACTGGTGCTTTTAATGTTGTGGATGATCTGTGCTCATCAAATATGAACATTCTGCTAAAATCTTTGCTAATCTCCTTTTGTGTTCCAAGAATACAAGTCAAGTGGTTTAGAACGACATGAGGGTGAGTAAATGAGGACAGAACTGTATTTATTGGGTGAACTATCCCTTTTAGTGGGCATCCAGACCAACACATTGCCATATTTGCGCATCTGACGCTGGTGCATTGTCATGTTTGTTCCCGTAGCGTGTTGTATCAGCAGCAGAATCAGCCCATGGACGCATTGCAAGCGTACATCTGCGCTGTGCAGTTGGATCACAGTCACGCCGCAGCCTGGATGGACCTGGGCACGCTTTATGAGTCCTGCAACCAGCCGCAGGACGCCATCAAGTGCTACATCAATGCCACACGCAGTAAAACCTGCACCAACACCGCTGCGCTGGCTGCACGCATCAAATACCTGCAGGTAAGAGCGACCGCTAACCTGCTAACAAACGCACACTAAACCCTCCAGACCGACCCATCATAACCCACTGTAGATGTGCGGCGGGTTTATAGTGTGCTCTGCAGGGTACATAGCGCTCGTTTGGGCCTCGGAGCGTTTTGTCTTTGTATGTGGGGATCATGCATGTTCCATGTGTTCAAATATGTTTAATTTCTGTCAATGTTCTTTCACCTTCTTCATTCTTTGTTTGTATGAGTGAGTCAACTGATCATTTATTCATTTCAACTACAAATAAGTTGCACTAATGCAGCCACAGATTTGATTGGCAGTCGTGTGGCGTTCATGCAGCACACGTGAGGCTCTGTTTGAACTGTTGCGCCGCACGATATCACATGGCTGTTTAAATGTCTTTTTCACGCGTTTTCGTCCTAGGCTCAGTTCTGTAACCTCCAACACAATAGTCTACAGAGTAAAAGTAAAATGCTTCCTAGTATTGAGGAAGCGTGGAGTCTCCCAATCCCAGCAGAGCTAACGTCCAGACAGGGCATCCAGAGCGCAGGCACGCAGGTGAGATCTGATAGACACACACCCTTTGACCTTTCACCCCTAGAAATGTCCCGCTACACACACACACACACACACACACACACACACACCGAAACCACGCTCCTGCTCTCATATGATCAGTGATCAGTCTTGCTTTTCCCAAATGGAAAGTCAGGATTGGTGTTTTGCTTTTTTTGGCTAATTGTCTCCATTTCTATAAAACCCAATCTGAAAGTGTTTTTTGTGTCTGGCTGACGGTTGTGTTTGTGATCAGTAGTGTGGTTTCTCTAGACATTCACACTCCTGGGTCAAACGTGTTAAAGTTTTTACTGGCTCTAGATGCCTCCAGAAGAACATTTTAATCACAACTCATTATTAAAAACTATTTTTCACCCAGGGTTGTTTGTGAATGTAATTTAGTTCCTCTAGTGTCTACACAACAAACACTGACTCACTCCGACTTCAGTAGTTTATAGTGTGTGTGTGTGTGTGTGTGTGTGTGTGTGTGTTCATTAAGGACAGTACAATGAGACTTCAGTTCTTCTGTATTCTCTCATTGATACTGACTCACTCATAGTGAATTCTTTATTTAGTTGTTTTGAGTTTTTTCATCTTTTTTCTCAATGTTGTTTGTTTGGGTGGGAGGGCTCATATTTAATTATGTTCCGCCTCTGAAGCAGCTGAAGTCAGAGTTATCGGTCTGTTATCTGATTGTTCTGTATTTTCTGCATTCCTGAAAAGTGTGGTATAAACTTGGGAAGGTTGAATCTGACTAAATGTGTCTACTCCACCTCTCAAACTCCACAGCACCAACAGCCGTGTCATGGACATTTTCTCAGTCCTCGTGTTGTTTGACTCATTCTGAGTTTTAGAGCTGTCAGCAGATCTGCCAAACACGGGTCATATTCAGTCTTTGCCCGTGAAAAGACCCTTTTTAATAGAACCGTTTTACATTGCCTGGAAATAGTTGCTTTATATTCACTTGAATTGCTCCTCCGCTCCAGGTATCTTTGGGACTCGCAGAATATTGAAAATAATTTTCACGATCCGTTTTGTTTGCGGTGACTCGTACAGTGTTTGTTGACGTTTCATGAAAATCAGAAGTTTCCGATCATATTCTCGGCAATATTTACGAAAAGACAAAATGACCTGAAATCATCGTGCTGTGACCAGACAAATCTGTTCTGCCATCGAGCGGAGGTGCTGATGGGGTGCTACACCCCTAATCGCAGTAATTCAGTTCTTGTATCTGTTGTTCATAAAATACAAGCTTTCTAGTTTCTCTTAGTTTTCCTCAGCTGTGTAACTCAAACTCACTAAAGATGGACCGAAACATTCGGTCTTCACTGGGTTTGGTGCTGACATCATCAGTCTCTGTGTTTCTGTCTCTCCTGCGGTTTGTTTCAGGCCTGTAAACCTCATCCAGGGTCATCGGGGGCGTCTCACGGATCTGGTCAGTCACTGCCACCTCACGTGAGCGCGCTGGATCAGGCCGAGGGCCAGACTAGCCCGGCCAAGAGGAAACGGACCGCCAGCCCTGCAAAGGTTTGTGTGAGCGCTCATGAACACATCACTTGTATAATGACATCTGTGTGTTTAATGTTATTAAGTGTGTGTGTGTGTGTGTGTGTGTGTGTGGGTCACTCATCAGAGTTCAGAGTCGTGGAGCAACAATCCAGCACAAACTCCAAACTGGTACCCGTCACCCCAGAAGCTGCAGGTGAGTCTGTTTAAAACACTTTCTTAAAGCTACAGTGTGTCAATTCTGCACCACCTAACAGATGGTCTCAAATACACATTCTTCCATCTTCCATTGCTGGATCCAACAGATATCATTGGTGAAGTCAGTGTGTCCAATCACTCAAACATCAGTGTGTTGAAAGTGTCACAGTATTATTACTTTCAGGAAGTATTCGAACATTGAAACAATGTTTTAGTTGAGTATTATGAGCGCCTCTCCACATCCTGTGACATGATGTCATGATTCAGTACATTATGTCACGTCGCATTATCATAACTGAGACAAAGCCTCTTTACCACCATCGGGCGGTTCTGAGTGCAGGGCACAACGGGACGGTAGTATTTCCACTTAAAGGGAGAGTTCACCAAAAAATGAATTGTTTACACACCCCTGTGTTGTCACACAAAGGAAGATATTGTGATAATGTTGTGTGATGTCATACAGTGGTGGTTTATGGTGACCCTCTTCCAGATTCAAAAGAACACAAAAGTATAATTCATAATAAACGTTTCATGAGACTCATGATTGTTATGAAGCACACGATGAGCTTTGGTGAGAAACAAACTGAAATTGAATGTATTTTTTAGTAAAACCGTTGACCTGTGCGCATTCAGATCTGAGACTCGATCTGGGCCGGACTTCTTGTCGCGGTTAGCGGTCTGTAATCCACCATTGTCCACGTGCTGGTTGAATGGTTTTAGTACGTGGCGAGTCACATTGTCAATTTGGAAATGGCAAGGTTACTTATAGCGCTTTTAGTTGTTTCTATCTCGCCAATATTTGGGTGAAGTTAATGACCCCATTTCCTGCTGGTATTGAGATGCATTCGGGTGATCCAATCACATGAGGTCAGCACTAAATACAGGTCTAAACAGGCTTTAAACGTTTGGTGATTGGATCACAAAACTCACATGAAAGTGTTCAAAAACGCATTTGCATTAAATTTGATGTGTAAACGTTAATCCGTCCTGATGTGTCCCGGCAGCAGCGACCTGTCAATCAAGAGTTTCAACTTTGTCCATTACGAGTGTTTAAAAGGAAATAGCGATCAGAGATGTACACATCTTCATCGGTCTGAAATCAAGGTGCACACACATCTGCAGCTCCGGTTAATACACGACAATAATGGACAATTCTGCTCGAATGTTGATTTTGTGCTTGGATTCAATTCCAGCTCCCCTTCAAATCCCATCACAAGTGTTCACAGGAGATGCATTTGAAGGTGTCTCACCTGACCACATGTGATCGGATCACCCGAGACGCATCTTTATTCCAGGTGTAAACGGGTCAACACAATATAGTGTTTAGTGGATCTTCATGATGTTATATCCTTTATAGCTGTCTGTGTTCATGTCCAGTGTCATACACAAGCTCTCATGACGATAAACCTCTTTTCCTCTCTGCGACGTGAGTCGTGGCTTTCTGTGTATTCAGTAAAATCAGGGAGAAAGCAGTCCTTAAAACTGGAATATGCGATCATCCTGCATAGCGCCCTCGCTCCAATGTTTACATCTCACGCATCGCCAACAGACGGATCTGACACGTGCGTTCTGCTGATTTCACTGCACCACAGTGGAAAAAGAAACCGTAACATGCTAGCTGGCCCGGATCAGCACGGAACGGTTTAGCAGCAAGAACTGTTCAGTCCAACGGTGGAAAAGCCCCTCACGCCTCACACGCGTGTCTGATCACATGGTGAAATGCTGCGCTCAAGAGTTCTGCTGCTTCATTATTGAACTGTAGGATGAGTTCAATAAAACTAATGAAGCAGGATCTAAAATATTGAGACACAATCATGAGAACAAGCATTGTGATGTATCCTGCTTTATAGTGCTCACTGATGAGTGTTTATCAGTTTATTCACTGAGTGTCTGTCTGTCGCTCTCTCTCTCTCTCTCTCTCTGTCTGTCCCTCTCTCTCTTTGTCTGTCTGTCTCTGTGTCTTTCTCTCCCTCCCCCTCTGTCTCTCTGTCCCTCTCTCTCTTTGTCTGTCTGTCTCTGTGTCTCTCTCTCCCTCCCCCTCTGTCTCTCTGTCGCTCTCTCTCTCTGTCGCTCTCTCTCTCTGTCTCTCTCCATCTCTCCATCTCTCTCTCTGTCTGTCTGTCTCTGTGTCTCTCTCTCCCTCCCCCTCTGTCTCTGTTCCTGTCTGTCTGTCGCTCTCTCTCTCTCTCTGTCGCTCTCTCTCTCTCTCTGCTCTCTCTCTCTCTCTCTGTCTGTCTGTCTCTGTGTCTCTCTCTCCCTCCCCCTCTGTCTCTGTTCCTGTCTGTCTGTTGCTCTCTCTCTCTCTGTCGCTCTCTCTCTGTCTCTCTCTCTCTCTCTCTCTCTCTCTCTCTCAGATTCAGATTCAAATAGCTTTATTGACATGGTGAAAGAAATCTTTACATTGCCAAAGCATTCATAACAATATACAATACAAATAAGTAAATAATTATAAAATAAAAATATATATTTTTTTTTTACATGGAAGTAAACATAGCAATAAAAATGTTTAATTTTCTAATAGTTATAATAGTGTCTCTAGGCGTATGGTTGGTAGCTCTGTCCTGCAGGAGGCTCTTTCTTCGTGACAGGACCTCACGCACAGGCTTGAGCTCGCTGGGCTTTCTCCTAGCAGGAGTGGGAGTTTGTCCATATTTGATTTTTGGTGGAAGTCTTTCTGATAGGTTGTAAAAAGGGGATAGAAAGTGTCTCTAATGTTTGTATAATTGGGGCAGGATGTCAAAAATTGTAGTTCTGTTTCCACTTGGTTCTCTGTGCAGTGAGGACACAGTCGCTCTTCCTTTGGCAGCCAGGTCTGTCTGTGTCTGCCTGTCTCTCTCTCTGTCTGTCTGTGTCTGCCTGTCTCTCTCTCTCTCTGTCTGTCTGTGTCTGCCTGTCTCTCCCTGTCTGTCTGTCTGTGTCTGCCTGTCTCTCTCTCTGTCTGTCTGTCTGTCTGTGTCTGCCTGTCTCTCTCTCTCTCTGTCTGTCTGTGTCTGCCTGTCTCTCTCTGTCTGTCTGTCTGTGTCTGCCTGTCTCTCTCTCTGTCTGTCTGTCTGTCTGTGTCTGCCTGTCTCTCTGTCTGTCTGTCTGTCTGTGTCTGCCTGTCTCTCTCTCTCTCTGTCTGTCTGTCTGTGTCTGCCTGTCTCTCTCTGTCTGTCTGTGTCTGCCTGTCTCTCTCTCTCTCTCTGTCTGTCTGTCTGTGTCTGCCTGTCTCTCTCTCTGTCTGTCTGTGTTTGCCTGTCTCTATGCTCAGTGTGTGTTCACTGAGTCTGTACATGCTCAGGACTTTCCTCAGTTTAGGGTCGCTCACTTTATTCAGGTATCCTGCCAATTCATATTTTCTGTTTAGGGCCAAATAGCATTCCAGTTTACTCTGTGTGGCTGTTGCGTCTGTCCAATGTTTGAGGTATTTCTCTTCTTGTGTTTTAATTGTTTGGTTTGGTCTGGCTATGTTTTTATTGTCAGTTTGTGACGTCAGCTATAAGACCAATCGGCCGAGGGCGTTCTTCTCTGGCTTCAGCTCTTGGTAGGACAGGGCTTTGTGATGGAGGGTCTGTTCATCGCTATTTTATAAGTGGGCATGGAATTTAATGGCTCTTTTTTTAATCGTTATTACAAGGGGGTATAATCCTAATTCTGCTCTACAGGCATTAATTGGGGTTTTGCGCTGAACTCGTAGCATGATTTTGCACAGCTCGGTCTGCAGAGTCTCTATTGGGTGTTTGTCCCATTTAGTGAACTCTTGGTCTGTGAGTGGACCCCAGACTTCACACCCGTACAGCGCGATGGGCTCTATTACAGTTTTTATTATTTTTAGCCAGATTCTGATTGGGATGTCAATTTGGATATTTCTTTTAATAGCATAAGAAGCTCTCCGTGCCTTGTCTCAATTCGTTTACAGCTTTTTTTAAATGTCCTGTGTTGCTAATATTTATGCCAAGGTAAGTGTAGTCCTGCGTGTGTGTGTTCGATGAGCATGTTGTTCGGCGGCTGGGTCTTTTTTGGAAAATCATTATTTTTGTCTTTTTGGGGTTAACTGACAGGGCCCATGACTGACAGAAGCTGTGCAGGAGGTCTAGATGCTGCTGTAGACCCTCTTTAGTGGGAGACAGCAGCACCAGATCATCAGCAAACAGAAGGCATCTGACTTCAGTGTCCAGTAGAGTAAGGCCAGGTGCTGTAGACTGATCCAGAGCCCTCGCTAGCTCATTTATGTAGATATTGAACAGCGTGGGACTTAAGCTGCAGCCCTGTCTCACTCCACGACTCTGAGGGAGGAATTCTGTGTGTTTGTTACCAATTTTAACTGCAAATTTGTTGTTTGTGTACATTGATTTGATGATGTCATATGTTTTTCCTCCAATGCCGCACTGGATTAATTGAAGAAAAAGACCTTCATGCCAAATGGAGTCAAAAGCATGAGAAAATGTTACTTTTGTTTTGGTTAATTTGCTTATCGACTAAGGTATGGAGAGTGTATATATGGTCTGATGTGCGATATTTTGGTTGGAAGCCAATTTGACACTTGCTCAGGACATTTCTGTCTCTGAGAAAATGGGCTAGTCTGCTGTTTAGGATGTTGCAGAAGAGTTTGCCTAGGTTGCTGTTTACACATATACCACGGTAGTTATTAGGGTCAAATCTGTCTCCGTTTTTATGGATTGGGGTAATAAGACCTTTGTTCCAAATGTTGGGGAATATACCTAAACTCAGGATGATATTGAAGAGCTTGAGAATGGCTAATTTGAATTTGTGGTCTGTGTATTTAATCATTTCATTTAGGATACCATCGACACCACAGGCCATTTGCAATTTCAGGGTTTGGATTTTGTCTAATAGTTCGGTTAGTGTAATTGGGGAGTCTAATGCTACGTTCACACTGGACGCGAATAGCGCGTCAAATTCACGCCTACCGCGTCTAGTTATACGCTTGACCACTTTGAATCCGTTCGCGCGTCAAGAGCGAAATTGACGCACGTAAAAAACAAAAGTTTGAAGCGAAATTTACGCGCGTCGGAGGCGAAATCCGATGAAACTCCGGAGGCGAAACCCGTTGACAGCTATCTTTTTACAAGATGGCTGATGTTGATCGAGCATTCGTGGAGAGAGTCACCGCTCTGTATTTGCTCTGGAGAGCAGAACAGCGGCGTATGGGTCGTCGTCGCCGTACTTGGGTCCACCAGCGAGGCGGGACATGCTGGAGAGGAGCCACTGCCAGGTCTGGGTCGGGTTGCGGCCAACAACTCCTCCAGAGAGGCACTCCGGGTGAGGGATGTCTTCATGGCACACTTCTCGTGGAGGGAGCAGTACCATGGGAGCCGGCGGAGTAGCGTTTGAAGTCCTCCTCATGACTTCCCCACAGCGGCTCTTTTAAGAGCCACCCACAAACCTATAAAGAGCTAAACTATCTAAAAATAGTCCATTATTATTATATTTTGTATTTTTTTTCCCAGGTTGTCAGCCCCGGTTCCAGGATGTCAGGTCCACAACATGCACATTTATTAAGTTGAGACTTTTTAAAAATGTCAGGTTTTCCATGGTAGTATATCAGGTTAAATTATTTATTTTTGTTTTGATGATAAATGGAGCCAGCCTCCAAAAGTAATTAACCTGTCCTGTGTTTTTTTCCTTATTAACGCGCCAGACGCTCAATTCGCGCCATTCGCGCGAATGAGCCGTATTCGCGTGTACCGCGCCGCGCTCTACGCCTCAGTCGCGCCGCAGGAATTTTTTACGTGCGTAACGCGTCTTTGCATTGACTTAACATTGAAATCACTCGCGCCTGACGCGCTATTCGCGTCCGGTGTGAACGCAGCATAAGGGGTTCTGGTAGTCTTTGATGGTTGATTCTAAAACCCTTAGTTTGTCATAAAGGGCATTTTGTTCCTGATTTTTGTTTACATTATTAAAGAGGTTGGAGAAGTGGTTAATCCAAACATCTCCATTCTGGATAGCTAGTTCTTGATGGTAGGATTTGTTTAGTGTGTTCCAGTGTTTCCAGAACTGGTCGGATTCTAAGGAGTTGAATTTTTGTGTTTTGTTCTTTTTTCTTTCTTAAAGTATTCCTATATTGTTTAAGTTTTTCGTGATAGAGATGACGGATGTTCTCATTGTCAGCATCTCTGAGTTTCTGGTTGGATAGGATTCTTAATTCTTTCCTAAGTTTTTTGCAGTCATTGTCAAACCATTTCTCAGTGGCATGTGGTCTTTTTGGTTTTCTTTTTGTGGTTTTTAAGTTGGATAATGTTGCTGATACCTCAAATATTCTGTTCAGCTTGTCTGCTGCTAGGTTTGTACCTTCACTATTGTGCGGGAAAGGAGTGGCAAGGAATTGATCTAATAGGGCTTGAATTTTCGGTTGACTAATTGTACTTAGATATGTATCTTTACTGTTTTGTTTCCATCTATACATGTTTCTGAGTGGAGCTGGGTTTGTTTAGATGCTTCTTGGTTGGGCATTGCTCTGTTTAAGTAGAGGGTTATTTTACTGTGGTCTGACAGGGGGTTTAGTTGGCTGACTGTGAACCCTCTGAGGGAGTTTGGGTTAAGGTCTGTCAGGAAATAGTCGACTGTACTGCTACCGAAAGATGAGCTGTAGGTGTATCTACCGTAGGAGTCTCCTCGAAGCCTGCCATTGACTAGGAACAGACCTAGTGTGCGACACAGATGAAGAAGATGTGTTCCGCTTTTGTTTGTTGTTTTATCATAATTGTGTCTCTGTGCTTGGATGCGATGGACTGGCGACCTGTCCAGGGTGTCCCCCGCCTTTCACCCAATGTTAGCTGGGATAGGCTCCAGCCCCCCGCGACCCTGTACACAGGATAAGCGGTTGACGATGGATGGATGGATGTGTCTCTGTGCTTGTATAGGTGTGGGGAGGGCATCTCCTCCAGGCAGGTGTTTGTCCCCCTGAGAGTTCAGTGTGTCCAGTTCTTCACCTGTTCTGGCATTCAGGTCTCCACAGAGCAGTACATTTCCCTGTGACTGGAAGTAATTAATGTCTACTTCAAGAATGGAGAAACTGTCTTCATTAAAATATGGAGACTCTGCTGGAGGGATATAAGTGGCACACAGGAGGATGTTTTTCTCTGTTGCGGTGACTGTCTTATTAATTTCTAACCATGTGTAGAATTGTCCTGTTTTAGCTACTTTGATGGCATGGGCAAGATTTGATCTGTACCAAATAAGCATGCCTCCTGAGTCTCTTCCTTGTGTCACTCCAGGCAGTTTAATGGATGGGATGATGAGTTCTCTGTAGCCTTTGGGGCAGCCGGTGGGTCCATCTCCTCTGCTCCATGTCTCCTGCAGGATGATGATGTCTGAGTTGTTGATTTCTGAGTTGAAATCAAAATCACAATCAAAATCCTGCTCCACCGGTTCCTCTGATGAGCTGAACTCGCTGTGCTGTGCTCCTCTGTCCTGCCTCAGTTCACTTATTTCCATCCTCATTGCTGTTAGTTGGGCCTTGTGTAACTCAGTCTGTTGTAAGAACCGTGTTTCCAGTGTCTCTAGCTGAGCCCTGAGCCCCTCTCTCTCCTGCTGGAGCTCCGTCACCTCAGTCTGTAGTGTAGACCACTCTCTCCTGAGGCTGTCCCTATCTCTGTGCTTGGCTGTGGGTCTGTTGCTGGTCTGGTCTGTTGTCTGAACTGTTTGCAGGGAGAAGATCATCTCCTTGAGCTTGACCATTTCTCCCTCTAGCTCTGAATCTCTCCCTCATGTCAGTGCAATAGCAGTGTGGATGGGGGTCTTTGGTCTGTTCTGTGCTCGAAGGGTCTCTGTGTTCTGTCTGATCCTCGTCTGTGTGGAAGGTGTGGAAGACTGACTCCTCAGGAGGGATAAGTTGGTTGCTGGTAGTGGTCTCTTTCTGTGCTCTGTCTTTGATGCAGAGGAAGTCTTGTTCAAAGAGACCATTTATGCTTTTTACCACCACTATACCCGTGGTTTTGTAGATATTTACGGTCGTGGTGGTTGTGTCTTCCTTGTTTCTTATTTTTAGCTGGAAACCCCCGCAGATGCCTTTTCTTTCAGCAGAGGGGTAGTGTGCAGTGATGGCCTTGTGCCATGCATAGGGCTTGTTGGTATAAAATATCAGGTTACTTATGCTGCCATCTTTATGTAGGTCTGCAAAAAGGGTTTCTGGGTTGTCTGTCAGTCTTTTTTGTTTTTGTAGACTTTCCGTGCCGATTCATTTGTGACATCTTTAGGATAGTGTAGTGGGATGGCCTCCACATATGGGGGTTGTTTAGGCCTGGCGCTGTGGCTGGAGTGTTCAGAACTCTTCTGGGGGCGGGGCCAGGATGATGCACTGGCCATAGTTGATTTAGAATGTAAACATCCAACTGAAATAACTGCCAGTTTTTTGTTTATTTTCTCTCAGTGACAGAAAATTAATAAACAAGCCAAAAAAGCAGGCAAAAATATGACTCACTGATTTTGTGAGAAAAAAAGTTCAAGTTTCAGTTTTGTCCAAAATGTCTCTTTGTGCTGTTCTTCTAAGCAAAAACTTTGTTCAAAATGTCTTTACCTCTCTTCTTTCTTGTAAGTTTTCTTAGTTATGTTGTTTATGTTGCTTGATGTCATCCTTTTCATTATAAATGTCCTCTTCTGTAGAGGGTAATCATGTGATGATCTTCTCTTGAACTTTACTCAGATTCAGATGTGAAAAAATTAAAATAAATAAAAACTGTCCTAATTCAACAAAAACTTTGTCTAGACGTTGTTTTATGTTAAATCTTCTACTTTTCTCTCATTTTGTGGTAAAATTATTCTAATTTCTCTCTCTCCCGCTCTCTCTCAGTTGTTGGAGCAGTTGCGGGTGAATCGTGCAGCTCTGAAGCCTGCGCAGCTGCAGATGTTGGAGCAGTTGGAGGCTCAGCTGTCAGCCATGAATCTGCACCAGCAGCAGGTACGGCAGAACCAGATCGTTCCAGAAACTGTGACATGATTTAAATTCAGTTTTCAGACAGACATTCATTTTTTATTTTTTTTTGTATGGAGGCCCAATCCTGCAAAAATAATAAATAAATAAATGTAATAATAAAAATATAAAGGAATAAATGTCTTGATAAAACTAATATAATTCGTTTTAATAAAATTTATTCCTGAATTTATTATTGTATGACTTTATTCCTTTATTATTTTCTATATTTATTTATTCCCACATATATTTATTTCCATATTTATATTTTCTATGTGCAATATGTAAATGAGGGAGGCGGTCCTTGCGTAGCTCCAGTGCATCATTGGTCGAGAGCTCAATAGCACTTATCGGGAGCAGATGGACATCCCACCTCAGCACCCTCTGACTCTCGCTCGGATTTAGAATATGATCCACATAATTATCATACAAGAGACAGAAATGTAAGAATAAATACAAAAATAAATAAATGTGGGAATATTTAAATATAGAAACAAATACATGTGGGAATAAATAAATGAATGCATAAATAAATAATAATTAAAAAAAATGAGTGAAAGAATAAAAAAGTTTTAAAGAATAAAAATAAAAAGAGAAAATAATAAAGGAAAAAAAGTCATACAAAAAATAACATTCATTAAAAACTAATTATATTTGTTTTATCAAGACATTTATTCCTTTATTTATTTTCTTATTATTACATGTATTTATTTATTACTTTTGCATTTTTTTTTTTTTGTTTGTTTTTACATTTATGTTTCTGACTTTATGCCTGCAGATGCGTCACAGCTCTTCTGGTCAGATTCGACCCTCTCTCACCAACGGCCCCTCAGCCGAGTCGTCACTGCCTGCTCACACCGCTCCTCGCAGCCCCGCCCTGAGACCGCCCTTCCTGCCCAGCCCCGCCCCCCGCCCTGCCCCCCAGCCCTCCCCTTCAGTCGGCAATAATCACACACCAGGAAGCGGAAGTAACAGAGACGTGCCTTACCTGCAGCCCAACACACTACCTCACAACTGCACAAGCCCAGCAGAAGCGTGGAAGAGCCAGCAGCATCTGAACTCCACTCAGGTCCGTTTCTGATGTGCCGTAAGAGGGAAACCGCACTATTGCAGCACTAGGCCGTGATAGTTCGCAAACACGGCTGCAACTGTGGCACATCTGGAAATAAAGCAAAGCAAAAAAGACACCATGTTCGTTATTTACACAAGCGTTGCCGTGGAGATCTGACACAGGAGTAAAGAAACGACCGTTACAGCACATTTAAACGTGATTGCAGTAAAGTGTCTTGACCACCGCAGTGTTTTGATGTATTTCCTACTGAAACAGGAAGTGGGGTGGGGCTTGTAATGGAACAACTCGTCCCATTTTTAAAAACGATATCTGATAGGGTTTAGTTTATATCTCAACACACACACACACCTTTGCTGCTCATCTCGATACCGGCCCTCTTTAACCATAACCTGCTCATAACCTAAAAATGATAGAACACTTGTTCTGTACCTCCCAAGATACTTCTTAAAAATGTCTGCATGAAAAAGATTCAACTCCAGCCATTTCCTCCATGTCTGACTTGTTTACATCAAGACCAGTCACGTGCATTTAGAGAATAAATGGGTTCAACTCTGATTTCATGCTGGCTTAAAGGGGCAGTTCACCCAAAAATTTAACTTCTGTCATCATTTACTAACCCTCATGATAACCCATATATGTGTGACTTTTATTCTTTCTAGAAGAATATTTCAGCTCTGTAGGTCCATACAATGCAAGTGAATGGTGACCAGAACTTTGAAGCTCCAAAAAGAAGTGAATATGATAGGTGTAGGTGAGAAACAGTTCAAAATTGAACTCCTTGTTCACTTCCATTGCAGTCTCTAGGCACCATAATGATTTCAAGCTTGATTACACTTCCTAGTGCTTGATGCATAAGCAGAACTCTAGATGGCGCTATAGAAAGTATAATTGATTTTCAAATTATAATCGCCACAGAGACTGCTGTCAAGATGTACATTGAACAAGGATTTAAATATCCATATGTTTCTCACCTACACCTATCATATCATAACTCCTCTGAAGACATGGATTAAACCACTGGATTACTTTTATGCTGCATTTATGTGCTTTTTGGAGCTTCAAAGTTCTGGTCACCATTCACTTGCATTGTATGGACCTACAGAGCTGAAATATTCTTCTAAAAATCTTCATTTGTGTTCTACAGAAGAAAGTCACACACATCTGGGACAGCATGAGGGTGAGTAAATTATTTTTTTACGTGTACTGTCCCTTTAAGATCAGTGTTTCACAATAAAGCGCTTTCTGTAGTGTTGACTGCATTCATCAAGCTCAATTATTCCACCGGGTTACCAGAGATATTGTAAGAGAGATATGAAACATAATAATTGTATTTAATTGTAAATATAGATTTATGAATAAATTAGCCACATTTTGTGAGCCTCATATAAAATAAAATGGCTCAAAGTGTTTAGTTTGACATTTTCTGAAGGTCACGCACCTCCTACCACTGACCAGCATTGAAAAGAAACAAATATTGATATTTTTAAGTGTTTTGAAGCCGTATTGTGTACTCCATTAATATATATTATTCAATATTGTTGCCTGGCAACAGAGCTTGAAATCAGGGTTTGCTTTATTTGGTGCTGATGCGTAACGATTGATAAAGAACTACACAATGTTTTATAGCAGTTGACAATGTGTTCATATGGACTTTGAGGTGGGAAGACACCGTATATGACACAAACCCCCTTGTGTGTCGGTGGCGTTATATTCTCATGTTCATGCGTTCTGTTTCTCTCTGCAGGGGCTTCAGAAGAGTCCCGGGTCTCAGTCGGCGTGTCCTAATGGTGACCGGCGCCTCTCCTCCAGTGCTTCGGCCGACGGCTCTCACAATCAGGTTGGACATTCCTCCACAACCCCCAGCGACCCTTCGGAGCCAGCTGTCAATCATCTGTCCTCCACGTCCTCACCCGCGTCTTCTTCCTCGCACACGGCTACCTCAGGTGCCCCGACCGGCACCGCCCCGACCAAAGAGAGCGCAGTCCCGCAGGGCAACGCCTCCACTGCCACCAACCACCACAGTCCCCACCACTCGCTCACGCCCGCCTCGCCCGCCGCTCGTTCCGCAGACAATCCGCAGCTCTCGGCTCTTCTTGGTGGGAAGGATGGTCTCGCCGACTCCAGGGTCAATCACGTCCACTCGAGGGGCTTGTCTTCACCCGTCTCTGCCCTGTTCACCGCTTCTCCTTCGCCGCGCTCCATAGAGCCCGCGGGCAGCCTTAACAAACCGGGCTCTGCCACGCCCGGACCGCCGCCCACCGTCACGGTTAATGGCAGCGGAGGTGGAGCCTGCTCAGAAGACTCTCAGAGCCCGCTGAAGGCAGAGCCACCTGAACTCTGCATCAGAGCACCTCACAGACCCGCCCACTCGTCATCCACCGTGTCCATTTACCCCACATCAGCTGACGTCCTGAAGGCCTGCAGGTCAGTTAGTGTCCACACACACTTGATGAACCCAAATTGCACACTAGGCCAAAACATTGACTCCTAAAACGTGTTCCTTTTGGTCCATCTGATATCTAAGGTCCAATCATTTTTTTAAGTTCACCATGCAGCACACAGTGTAATGATGCAATCAGTATTGATCACTGACATTTTAAACAGAATTTACTGTTTAATGTGCAGAATAGTGACGTGTGTGGAGTTCACAGCTAATGCTGCGTGTGTTCAGCACAATCATGTGACATTCACGTGACTGACTGTATTAAAGATGACTTTGCATTTCATATTTGGCTGATAAATGCAACATTTTCAGTGAGACAGATAAGAAAACGTGTGTGTGTGTGTTTACAGGAATCTTGGTAAGAATGGTCTGTCGAGCAGCAGCATCCTGCTGAATAAATGTCCACCGCCGCGTCTCCCTCCGCCCCCTTCACCCCCGCTGCCGAAAGACAAACTCAACCCCCCCACGCCCAGCATCTATGTGAGTACATGACATGTGATTCCCATGTCAGAACAGTGATGCGAGTGGAACTGCACTAAATATGTGTTTTTATTGTGTTTCAGCTGGAGAATAAACGAGACGCGTTCTTCCCGCCACTACATCAGTTCTGCACAAACCCGTCCAATCCCGTCACTGTCATACGCGGCCTCGCCGGAGCGCTCAAACTCGGTTAGACCTGTAGCACGCACACACACATGCATACGCAGACACACATGTACACACGCGCACACACGTGCACACACATGCATACGCACACACACGTGCACACACATGCATACACACACGCATACGCACAACACACACGTGCACACACATGCATACGCACACACATGTACACACACACATGTACACACACACACGTGCACACACATGTACACACACGTGCACACACATGTACACACACGTACACACACGTACACACACACACACACACACCTGCACACACGTACACACACACTGGCCAAGAATATCTTGAGTGTCCAAACATGGATTCGTGTGGGGTGATGTTTCCATGGCAACAAGGAAACTCCACAGAATAAAAGTTGATTTGCTTCAGTGTTGTAGGACATCTGACGTGTGTGTGTGTGTGTGTGTGTGTGTGTGTGTGTGTGTGTGTGTTTACAGCTCACACCAGTATTGATGTTATTTAGTGGATACATGATGATTATTTCAGTTGAGTGTGACGGATTCTAACAATTGTGTTTTTACCTGAACAACGTTAAACAATAGTAGTTGGTGTTTCTAAGAGGCGAGTCTGACAGCACGTCATCATTGATGGAGCTCTCAGAATTCACATGGCAAACCTGGAAATATCAGGGAATTTTACAAATGTGATTTCCAGCACTGGAATATTCATAGAAGAATGTGTCAAATCTGAGTTGAAATGTTTTAGTTCTGATCAGCTGTAAATATTTCACTGGCTGTTGCTCTTGAGTGTTTGTGTAGACTCAATCTCACAATTCAGTGTGAAACATCCGTCTGACATCAGCACACGGACGACTGGAATCATTTAAATCTACATATGAGTGTTCAGAACCAAATCCAGCTCAGTGATCTCACAGTCATGAAATAAAATGAACCTTTGGAAAGCTCATGGAAATTCAAGAGGTGCCACCTGCAGACTGATGATGATGCTCTCTCTCTCTCGCTCTCTCGCTCTCTCTCACTCTCTCTTGCTCTCTCTCTCTCTCTCTCTCTCTCTCACTCTCTCTCTCTCACTCTCTGTCTGTCTCTGTCGCTCTGTCTGTCTGTCTCTCTCTCTCACTCTCTGTGTGTCTCTGTCGCTCTGTCTGTCTCTCTCTCTCTCTCTCTGTCTGTCTCTGTCGCTCTGTCTGTCTGTCTCTCTCTCTCACTCTCTGTGTGTCTCTGTCGCTCTGTCTGTCTCTCTCGCTCTCTCTCTGTCTGTCTCTGTCGCTCTGCCTGTCTCTCTCTCTCTCTCTCTGTCTGTCTCTGTCGCTCTGTCTGTCTCTCTCTCTCACTCTCTGTGTGTCTCTGTCGCTCTGTCTGTCTCTCTCTCGCTCTGTCTCTGTCGCTCTGTCTGTCTGTCTCTCTCACTCTCTGTGTGTCTCTGTCGCTCTGTCTGTCTCTCTCTGTCTTTCTCTGTCGCTCGCTCTCTGTCTGTCTCTCTCTGTCTGTCTGTCTGTCTCTCTCTCTCTGTCGCTCGCTCTCTCTCTCTCCAGATTTGGGCCTGTTCTCTACTAAGACGTTGGTGGAGGCGAATCCAGACCACCTGGTGGAGGTGCGGACGCAGCTGTGTCAGCCGGCCGATGAGAACTGGGACGCGAGCAGCACGAGGAAACAGTGGCGCTGCGAGAGCAGTCGATCGTACACCACCATCGCAAAATTTGCGCAGTATCAGGCCGCATCCTTCCAGGAGTCACTGCGGGTGCGTCCCATGATCCGTTATCACATGACGGCAGATTAGTGTTAGTGTCATTGTGCTGTTTAATGTGTTTGTGTTTCAGGAAGAGAACGAGAAGAAAGGCCAGAAGGAGCTGTCAAACTCTGAAATGACATCATCAGACTCGTGAGTGTCAATCAAACACTGCGTCACAGTTGATGTGTGTTTGTGTGTGCGTGTGTGTCTGTGTGTGCGTGCGTGTATGCGTGCGTCTGTGTGTGTGCGTGTGTGTGCGTGCGTTTCATCTGCAGCGAGTGAATCTGTCGTTTTCATTCTGTTTCAGTGTGTCCAGGAGGCGGAAGGGTCCTTTAAAACAAATCAAGTTTGGGACCAACATTGACGTGTCTGATGAGAAGAAGTAAGTCTTGACAGTTTTACAGACTGACAGGAACCGTTCTAGATTCAGTACCAGTTCAGAGAACATAATTTGGTCTCGACTGAGAGTCGTATGAAATAATGTGTAAGTTCAGTCTGAAAGAGGATTAAGAAATTATCTTTTAATTATATCTGTGAGAAATGAATCCTTCAGTCTAATGAAGTCAAAAGTACAGATAATTCGGCACCAAGTCGATACTGAAATAAAAAGTAATGACGGTGTTCTACAGAACCGAACCGCATTGAGGAATATATCACCTGCATCACTGCTGTTGGATAAAGTCCAGCAACTAAAAAATGCAAAGAGGTTGAAAATGTTTTTCTTTGTGGAAGTCCTCGTGGTAGTGTAGTGACTCGCCTCAATCCTGGTGGTGGAGGACGAATCTCAGTTGCCTCTGCATCTGAGACCGTCAATCCGCGCATCTTATCACGTGACTTGTTGAGCGCGTTACCACGGAGACGTAGCGCGTGTGGAGGCTTCACGCTATTCTCCACGGCATCCACGCACAACTCACCACACGTCCCACCGAGAGCGAGAACCACATTATAGCGACCACGAGGAGGTTACCCCATGTGACTCTACCCTCCCTAGCAACCGGACCAATTTGGTTGCTAAGGAGACCTGACTGGAGTCACTCATCACGCCCTGGATTCAAACTCGCGACTCCAGATGTGATAGCGTCAATACTCGCTGAGATACTCCGACCCTCCGATGACGTTGAAAACATGGAGTTCTGGAAAACAATACTAATAATAGTAGTAATAATTATTATTATTATTATTATTATTATAATAAAAGAAAACAACATGATTTGGGAAAGAATTAAACCGATTACTGAAGAGCACTACTCAAAGAAATTTTATTTTATTTATTATTGACAATAAAATGTAACTTTAAATAGATTAAGTGGGTGTGTTCAATATTACATTATCATATGAGCATATTTTTGCTGTGGATTTGAAATTGGTATCGAGAACCGTGAAATTTCACTGGTATCAGTACCATGACAACACAACTCCTGACATTGCACACACACACACACACTGCCTCTCTCCTGCCGTTTGGTTCCTGTGAAATCTGTGAAACACATTTGAATGAGCTGCAGCTGTTGCAGACGTGTGTGTGTGTGTGTGTGTGTTTGACTGCATTTCTCTCCTGCAGGTGGAAGCTGCAGCTGCAGGAACTTGGTAAACTGCCTGCGTTTGCACGGGTCGTGTCTGCAGGGAACCTGTTGAGTCATGTGGGTCACAGTATTCTGGGTATGAACACGGTTCAGCTCTTCATGAAGGTGCCGGGCAGCAGAACACCAGGTGAGAGACGCATCAGAGTGTTTAATGAGGATACTGACCGCTAAACGGTCAATGAGGATGAGTCTCCGCTAAACACTCAATCTTGTTTTGTCAAACTGACCCGAGTAAAAGTGTCTTTCTAAAGGCCGATTTATGCTCATGTTTAGATCTGACAGCAAATGCCTTCTGAAATAATTATACATTTCATATTGAAACGATTGATAAATGATTCATCACAGTATGTGAACATGTTGAGATCTAGGTAGGAAATAAATCAGCTGAATACTGTATGTTGAGTGTTGGGAAATCATCGTTTCTTTTGTGTTTTACATCGTACAGATCGAATGTTTCCCGTGTAGAATACAACATGGTGTCTCTCACATACTGAATATATATATATATATGGAATAAGAGTTCATATGTTATAAATGGATGTCTGTTTGTTGGGGAGCGGTTCACATTAGGCGTTAGGACGACCCAGAAGTATAAAAGTGTCCCAAATAAGCCCATTATTATTTTGACATGTAAAAGCTTCACATTTCATTTAATTAAGGGTTATATTTCAAGTTTTGCCTCAAACAGCCCACAAGAATTTTGTCAAAACCTTTTATGATATTCAGTTTAACACAAACCTTATTAAAACTCTTCATTCATTTGTATTGATCTCAATATCCAGGCCGTTTTATCGGCAGATTCTAGAAGTTCTGGTGTGATTTTCGACAGCAGCTGAATAACTGCAGAACTACACAAGCAATAGACTGAACAAATGTGCGTTTGCTTTAAAACAAGGAAATGAATTCTCATGCTTTTTAACGTATATTTCAAATAAAAGTGTTTGAGTGGGTCACGTGTTATTGTCCTAATTAAGAACAATCTGTCCATTAGTTGTGTTTAATTAACGATGTAAAGCTCTCCTTCATGTGCAGGTCATCAGAAACACAACAACTTCTGCGCAGTCAACATCAACATCGGCCCGGGCGACTGCGAGTGGTTCGCCGTGCCGGAACCGTACTGGGGCGTGATGAGCGAGTTCTGTGAGAAGTATGTGACGTCTTTAATACACCAGTTCAGAGAGAGATACAAGCATCCAAATCTCTGTGGACTCATCTGCCGTTCATTCACACTTGTAATAAAGTCTTCTGATTATCAGGAACAACATCAACTTCCTGAAGGGCTCGTGGTGGCCGAATCTAGAGGATTTGTACGAGTCAAACGTGCCGGTGTACCGCTTCATCCAGAGGCCTGGAGATCTGGTGTGGCTGAACACGGGAACGGTTCACTGGGTTCAGGCCATCGGCTGGTGTAACAACATCTCATGGAACGTGGGGCCTCTGACGGGTGCGTCATCTACCAGCCCGACACGCTCACATGGGGTAATGTCTCTTCTGCCGAAAATCAACCGTTTGTTTGTCTTTGCAGCTTATCAGTACAAACTAGCTGTCGAGCGCTACGAGTGGAACAAACTCCAGAGTGTCAAATCTGTGGTTCCCATGGTGCATCTGTCCTGGAACATGGCGAGGAACATCAAAGTGTCCGACCACAAGCTGTTTGAGATGATCAAGTGAGTCGATGTTTGTTTCTTTAATGTCCTGAAGCTGCTGGTGTTGTGAGATCGACTGTTGATCATCGTGAGTTTTATCTACAGCAGATGTTCTGAAGAAGTCTTCAGTGTCACTCATTCGGCCTGCTCCAGTTGGGAGTGCTTCATCTTCCTAAATAACTGCCCCGTTAGGCGATATGATGATATAAAGTGTGAATGAGTTTTTGGTGTATTGTGATACATTCATGTGCGCGGCGTGATAATTGTCCTGTTAACAGGTTCTGTTTACTGCGGACACTCAAGCAGTGTCAGAGCATTAAAGAAGCGCTGGTGGCTGCTGGGAAAGAGACGGTTTGGCACCGAAGGAGCCGTGACGAGCCGGCACATTACTGCACCATCTGTGAGGTGCGTCTGCTGTAATCTGCAGCGTAATGATGATTCTCTACAGATAATCTGCAGAAATGACACATGATGCTGTAAATAATTTCAGGTGGAAGTGTTCAACCTTCTGTTCGTCACGAGTGATAGTTACTCCAGGAAGTCTTATGCGGTTCACTGTCAGGATTGCGCTCGGAAGGGCAGCGGAGATCTCGACGGGTTTGTGGTGTTGGAACAGTTCAAGATGGAGGATCTCATGCACATTTATGAGCAGTTCTCATTAGTAAGTCACTTAAATACACATTTCCCTCTTCCTGTTTAAAGTGAATGTGTCTGAAAAGAGAAGAAATATTTGATGTGCTACAGGTTTGGAGCGCAACAGGACCTTCATTAGCGTTGTGTGCCATGAAACAATCCAACAGAGAGGGATGTGCAGAACGACTGTCACTGACGTTTAAATGTCAATTATGAGTCGACTTTGTAAATTATAGTCTAATAAGAGTTTATTGTGACCCATTTAAAATACTTCATCTACTCCAACAGCCAAGCCCGACACTAAATTATATAATTTAGAATTTATAAATAAATTGATAAAATGTTTGATAAAATGTTTTTAAAAAATTGTCAACATGGGGGTCTGTGTATCTCAGCGAGTGTTGACGCTGACTATCACATCTGGTCACTATAATGTGGTTCTCGCTCTCGGTGGGGCGTGTGGTGAGTGACTCCAGTCAGGTCTCCTTAGCAACCAAATTGGCCAGTTGCTAGGGAGGGTAGAGTCACATGGGGTAACCTCCTCGTGGTCACTATAATGTGGTTCTCGCTCTCGGTGGGGCGTGTGGTGAGTTGTGTGGATGCCGCAGAGAATAGCATGAAGCCTCCACACGCGCTACGTCTCCACGGTAACACGCTCAACAAGTCACGTGATAAGATGTGCGGATTGACAGTCTCAGACGCAGAGGCAACTGAGATTCGTCCTCCACCACCCGGATTGAGGCGAGTCACTACACTACCACGAGGACTTAGAGCGCATCGGGAATTGGCCGTTACACATTGGAAGAAAAGAGGATAAAACAATAATGTCGTCAACATGGTCCAGTGAAAGACGGGACCAGACGCCCCGGAGGCGATTATCCTACAGTTGAAAGACCGCTCAGTGGGAAAATAACTTGCAACACTCACAGATTTAAAAGACGACTCAAATGTGAAAACCTCCATTGTGACACGCAAGTCAACATTTCAGTAATCCACTTCCTGCACCACCACCGAAGTGATTTCAAAGCTACTTTGCTCATCTTGCTAACGGGTGAGAAGCACACGCGAGCTGAGCTGAAATTAAATGAACTTTTTATCCATCCATATATTCACTTGTTTAATAATTATATTCATTTTATTTCAAATGTAACATTAACATGAACGTAATTTAAGTGCATCCTCTAAAAATATGAACCCAAACGTAAATGTGTAAAAATATTGAGAGTAATTCCATCAGAACCGTCGACTGGTCTCGCACAAGGGTTCGAACATCAGACTGTGACATCTTTAATGAGGAAATGGACTACAATCCCATGAAGCATTGCAAATTACCTAATCAAATATAAAACTAAAGACACTTTTTAAAGTTGATAATTATGAGTACAGAAACAATATATTAGAATTTTATTGTAAAATATTCACATATAGAAATATGAGTAGTTTGAGAGTAGTGCATCATGGGAGTGGGCGGAGCTCTAGAGCTCTTCTCTGATTGGTGGATCTTTCACTTGAGGATTATGGGTAGAGTATTTATACATCAGAATCTCTGAGCTCACGGTCGGTCTGTAAAGGGTTATAATTCGTTCGTTATGGAGAAATGAAGAGGATTTTAACAGTTGTGCTTAATTGTCATTTCTTATCACCAGTTGAGTTCATATTCATTTTTGTGTTCAAAAGTTTAAAGCTTCTTGTGTCGTTTCTGTGCCGCTGCATTCCCAAACAAAATCACAAAAATATTGACTTTCAAACACGTTTCCCCAAACACTTCCTCGTCTGCCATTGGTCACCTGAACAGATAGTCCTGCCCAGAACTTGAGACGGTGAAAGCTGTCGAGCTGGACGGGTCATTCAATGCCACAGGAAGTCTGCCATACAAATTTATTTTCATATTAAAACTGTGATAAAAGAAACACTCGTTAAATGACACACAAATGAAATGATTTCTCACCTTGTGTTTCGTAGGCGCCTGCGCTCCATTCGTCTTCATCTTGACATCGTCACATTACAGGAACTCTACAAACGGACCATTTCTGATATTCAGGATCGTCGCGATGGCTGGTCACCATAGCGACCGCACGGGACTGCGGCTGTGCGTGTCTATGCAACCTGTTTTTAAACGTGTGTCGTTGTGGCCTACAGGGGGCGTAGCGGGTGAAATTCCTCTACAGATGTTTTCCTGAACGGCCCCTCGACGCCCTACACAAATGAATCATCAAACCGGGGAGGAATTGTGGGCCAATGATTTTTGTACATATGATCTGTCACAACCGGCATCGTCACTTCAAGACTACTGACACGAGAGGTTCTTTTGTATTTTGGTAATGCTGAAATCTGTCTCAAGGGTCGCCTTCACAGGAAGGAGCGCTAGTCTAGCTTTTTGTACGGTAGATAGCGGTTTTCTGACGACTTTGGATGGCAAAATCTACAAACAAAAAAAATATTTGTAATGTGAAGAATTAGGTGATATAATTTTGTACTGCTTTTATGTTCATCTGTGTTTTTATTTTAAAACCATGTTTGATATTTTTAATTTCTTGGGACCCTTCAGAGAGAAATGAGTTGCACATTGAATTAGGAATAAAGTTGATTTGTGATGAGCCCCCCCCCCCCACAACTGTTTTAGTTTCTAATCCTGATGTACATTTACACTATTTATAAATACATATTTATTGCTTGAAGATATTTGTGGATGGAATGCTGTTATTTTCCCAGAGTACCTGCCATTAAATCTCAAGGAGTTCATTTAAACCACTCCTGCATTTTCTATATAGAATTAAACGACTTAGTAAACATTGTACAGAAAATATCAAATTGTTTTATGTTTGAAGAATGTTTTTTGAGTTATTAAACAAGCTGTCAACAGATATTCATGCACATATTGCTTGTGTTGAATATGATGTGCAGACGTGTGAAACACGGATTCTGTCTTTAATCTTCAGGAAGTTAAACGGTGATATTTAAAGGAAACGCTGAATTATTGTCTCTATATTTAAATGGACGTCATATTGTTTTATGTAGAAACGGTTACTGAGGTAAGTTATTAACAATCATATCTGTCTCTCGTGAAGGGTTTGTTCAATCCTGATGTTTGTTCAAGAGGTCAGTGACTATTGAACTGCCTTTGAAAGCCTCAGAAAGGTTAAAGTTCATCGGCCTCTTGCGTCATGTCTGGCACTGACAAACATTTACAAACCTACAGCGTAACTTCATGTTTACTTCAGCAAACGCGCCGGCTAATTAAATGACTGATGTTGGCGTGTGTCCACACAGAATATGGTTGTGTGTTTGTCTTCTCATCGTGAGCAGTTACTGGAGCTCCTGATTTACTGTCATCACAATGATCAAAGGAGAGCCCATAATTACTTCATCACTGTAGTAACTGTAGTAATAACTGGAAAACATGGTTTCCGTTGTAAATGCTGGTAAAGGTTAGCTTGTATTGTGAATGAAATGAGTAATGTGTTTGGGGTTTCAGTGTGCTGAAGGCCTGACGCTTGTGATGTCACCGTCCTGCTGATCAAGAGACTTACGGGGCAAACGACACTTTTCTATTTCTTGTGATTGATGATCTTGATCTGCTTCCAAATGAATCGCTCGTAGCTGGTGACCACATCTGAACGTTTTATTCAAAGCATGATATTATTACAGTAATTTACACCACATGAAAACGGCAATATACACTGAGCCAGACCCGACGTGGGATTGATTAATGAAAAGATGACATCAGGTGGGCTTTGAGAGGAGATTAAAGATGTTTATCTTTGAAATATCATCCACAGTAAGTTTGGAAGTGAACTTCCTGTTGAATGCACCTCTGTGATCATGACGTGGCTGTGAAACCCAGCAGACAATGTAGCTGTAATTTGACAAGCACAGATCTCTACACTGTGTGCCAGGTTCAAAACCACATCCGACGGTCATTTGCTGATGCTGTTAGTCCCTCGTGTCAGACGTGCATCAGAGACCCAGTAGGCAGATGTAGCTGCTGATGTGGGCAGGACCTACACTGACCACTGAGCACATGAGGAGCGTCAACGGGTCCCAGAGATGATCTACAACAGATCATAATGAAGCACAGTCAGGACCGCAAAATAACCTTAATGATGCTTCCACAGTGTTGAGTTAAAACTACTTCATGTAATTAATTACTTCAGTTACTTTCTAAAACACTTTGCAGAAAAGTTATTTTCGCTCAATTCCTTGATTACTGACTGGATAAGGAGCGCACATGCTGTCGCAGAGACACAAACGGACATAATTCATGATTTAAATGTTTTCTACATTAATAATATTTGAGATGTGCTACCCAAGTACCAAACATCATTAACTGTAATCTGATAAGATTTTAAAATGTAACTTTTGACTGAAAAGTAATCAGAGTACAGTAACTTTAATCAGATTACACCCATCACTGTGCCATGTGTTCAAAGGCCACCATATTTAGTGCAAAAGTTTAATTTGGCAGAAGCTCGTCAACGTATGACGCCCTAATCAACACCAGACAAGATCAAAGAAAGCAGCGTGTCACATGTTTGTCAGTTTGTGGTGTTAAATTGATGTCTTTATGTTGATGCTTGATTTTAAGGTTCCCTTTCTGAGTCCTGATGCAAAACACAATCTACTGATCCTCAAACAGTCGTGATGGACGTCATGTGTTCTGCTGCATTAAACCCAGTGATGGTGTCACAGACGGAGTGATGGTGTCAGAGGAGTCCAAACACTCGCGGGACAGTGGATGGAAAGTTCAACGGGACGGAGTGCTGTATTATCAGCGCTGACTCAAGCACATCACTGAGATCAGAACACACGTGTAGATGACGTGATGTACTCTGTGTAATTAAGTGTCTGATCTCATATATTTGTCCTGATCACGTGACTGATGGCTGTTTTTCTGCTGCCACTCACAGAATCCATGATTTTCCATGATGTCATCGCTCCATGATTTGGCAGAAAAAGTCCTGGTCACTGTCAGCACCTGCATGATCACCTGTGATGTCACGTGAACAGGTGTTGATGAATGCAGGACATCACTCATGATCAGCTGCAGCTACATGAATTTGACAACCAAATCGATTCGTGCACAAGTTTATTTTTTATTCTAGAAGTGCAGCAGGTTTTCGGTCAGTTGGAAGTCATTGCAATAAGCTTAATCCAAAAACACTAGAAGTCTGTGGGATGTCCTCGTTAGGGGTGTTAGAATAATACTTTAATGTGTTCTTTCAGGCCGAGATGGTGTTTTAAAACTGAATGTTTTTATTTTAATAACTAATTGACTTCCTCAGCATTCATGCATTATTTCTAATCTTACACCCTTATTTAGTTTTGAGTAATGCTCACACACTGACAGTAAACAAAAACTGACCAATCAGAGCGCTCATCTCAGCGTGCGTCACCCTTCACCCAACTGCCCGCTCTCAGGTGGCATCACACGCCGCAGATGACGTCACCCATTCAATAAAGGTATAAAGTCAAATTAAAGTTGAAATCTCATATAAACTGATTCTCAGATGACGCTGCTGGTATATTGGGTTATAATATACACGCTAAATATAAAAGTGGATTTTCCCAGTTGTATTTCTTTCTATAAACCAATGAGCAGATAGTTTGTCTTTGACATTAAGATCATGTGACGAAGATCTCGTCTCTGATTGGCTGATGAATTGTTTGATGATCAGATGATGTGCCCTTCACAATGATGCTCATATAAACACGTGCTCGTGACGTGATGACGTCAGACGGATCTTTCTCATTCACCGGACAGTTGATGGTAAAACAAACTGTCTTTCTAGAGTTTTTAATCTAGTTATCGTCAAACAGTTTCACAATTATAACATGTGACATCATGAGATACCTGTTAGTAACTCTTCGTGATTCCCTCCGTCTCGTCTGTGTTATAAAGGTTTTCCTCTTTGTTTTACAGGAAAGTTGTGTGTCGTCCTGTGGAAGCATGAAGCGTGTTCAGGTCAGTGTCATCTCCGGTTTAATGATTCATCTGATTCAAAGAGAAGCCATGAGGCAGCTGCTGTCAGTCCACACACAAGTAACCCTAACCACACACATTCAGTTCATTTTCAGCTCCAGATGTCAAACTTTCTCTCAGAACTCACTGCGTTTGCGCTACACAACGACATAATGTCACTCACTTCACCGTCCAGTAGCACGTCAAGCCTCCGTCCACCTTCATCTGTCTTTCCGGTCCTTTTTCGTTCCTTCTTTGAGTCACATGTTCCCGTGCGACCCCTTTAAAGAGAGGCGGGAGCTCGAGGGGGCGGCGCCTCTTCAGCCGGTCCTATCACATCCGAGGGGCGGGGCTTATGGTCACAGTTCTATCAATGGGCCGGTCAGAGACGCTGTTCATTGAGAAAATAAAGGAATGTCATTTACTGAAACGACTCATTTATGAATGTTTACAGTCTAGAGAATGTTGATGAAATTGAAATGACATTAGCTAAACTATTACATTAGATATCTGAACAGTTTCCAATTATAAAAAAAAACAAACGCTTAATACATACCTGTCAACATTTGGTTTTCAAAATCCGGGAGTTTTTTTTTTGGGGGGTTTGTTATGAGCCTACCTCTTCATGCTGTAAGAGGTAGGCTCATGCTGTTAAGTGTACTGCACGTGTTAAGTGTATTATTTACATTGCAATACCCATAAATGAAAACATAACTTAATTTATTAATATTTCTTAATTTTTTATTTGTCATTTTATTACAACAAAACATCACAGTTTTTAACACTGGTACAAACACATAACACTGTGGTACAAACTAATTTAACACATTTATTTACAGTTCATTCCTTGAGCATCAATAACTGTCTCTCTTTTGTAAACATAAGTACAGTATGTTTTGTAAACATGAATATTGTGCTCACTTTTTTTTTTTGAAGTGTTGTAATTGTATGTGGCAGATTTTGCTGCTCTCAGTGCCCTCTTGGACGGAGTGTATTTTGAAACCAAACCGGTGTGGTTTATTTTGCAGGATAGGAGAGAGCAAAGAGTGCTGTTATTCATGCTCATGCGATTTTCTGTAACTCTCTGTCTGTCCTTTCGTGATGAAGGATGAGATCGCCTGTGTGCCCTATACTTGCCTCTTCTGCGCGATGGTGCCGCTGTGTTTTAATGTGCTGGCTAATGTCATTTTTCCCGCCGTGGCCTACATTAAAATCAATGCGACATACCTTACAAAAAGCGTGGAGGTTGTCTATATGACTGGGTAAGATGCACGTACATTGTTGCGTCCAACATTGTTGAAATTTACAATTGTACTTCAGTTTCTTTGCGGGGACACCGCCTTCACCTGCCACCATGTCTATCGGCTCGCTTTTCGGGTTAAACGACTGCGCAACTGGGTTATACTAGGTTGCCAGGTTGAGGTGACAAATGGGTTGAAATTGTAAATGGTGTGTGGATTGTGTGAATATAATGCATTTAATACAATCTGGCAACTGGTCAACATTAGACAAACATATTGGTCTGATTAATAATAATAATCGGCGATTATTCATAAAGGAGTTTGGGCCATGCAAATTACGGGAGTTTCCCGGGAGAAATAACAAACCGGGAGGGGTCCGGGAGATAGGGCTAAAAAACGGGAGAAACCCGGGAAAAACGGGAGTGTTGACAGATATGGCTTAATAACATACAACATGTCTCCTAAACACTGGCGACCTGTCCAGGGTGTCCCCCGCCTTTCGCCCAATGTTAGCTGGGATAGGCTCCAGCCCCCCGCGACCCTGTACACAGGATAAGCGGTTGATGATGGATGGATGTCTCCTAAACCTTTAGAGTGCAATTAATACATCTTTAATCCCTCAACAAATTATTCTGCATAAAACAAACCCTGTAAATCAGGATGTGATGATGATGATTGTGGTTAGAGCTGCACATAATTTCTTTGTATGTCAAATGTGCAAATGACAATAATTAAATGTGCTGTGCATCTCCTAAAACAGTTGCATTAGCATGTGTAGTTCTTTACATTAAATATGGACATCTATTGCAACTTCATTGGTTTGCTTGTTGCCTTATGAACACTGTGTAGAGAAAAATTTGCAGAAAAATTCAAAAACCTTGAGAAGATATCACCAAAAATTAATTTTAAAGAAGCAAATGTTAAAATTCACACTAAAGTTCATTTTATCTCTGTTTATTTAAAAAGAGGCAAAATTGGTTTCGTTTTTATCTCCAATCTGAAGTGTGAGTGTGCGTGTGTGTGTGTGTGTGTGTGCTAACAGCACTTTGTGTTTGTGTGTATATGTGTGTGTGT
Source organism: Xyrauchen texanus (assembly GCF_025860055.1). Lineage (NCBI taxonomy): Eukaryota > Metazoa > Chordata > Actinopteri > Cypriniformes > Catostomidae > Xyrauchen > Xyrauchen texanus. Next base: position 47,662,544 of record NC_068288.1, read on the forward strand.
GAGAGAGAGAGAGAGAGAGTGAGTGAGTGTGCGTGTGTGTGTGTGTGTGTGTGTGTGTGTGCGTGTGTGTGTATGTGTGTGACATCACACACACACTCAGACAGACCCACACACAGAAACACACACTCACACACACACACACTCACACACACTCACTCAGTCTCACACGCACTCACACGCACACACACACTCACTCAGTCACACACGCTCACACACACACGCACTCACACACACACACACTCTCACACACTCAGACAGACCCATACACTCTCACACACACTCTCTCACACACACACTCACTCACTCACACACACACGCACTCACACACACACACACACACTCAGACAGACCACACACTCTCTCACACACACTCTCACACACACTCTCACACACACACACAGACAGCGCTTCATTGTTTCATCGTCTTTATTAGAACAGAAACGATCTGAATCTGTTCACAGTCTCGAGGTTCTTATTCAGTTTTTACAGGATCATGTTTTTTTTAATTGGTTTTAGATCAGAAATAATAAACTGAGCTAAATTTAGATGATTTTATTAGTAAACAATGTGTTTGTGATAAAGTTACACAGTCGTTTTGCTCTTTCATCATCATGTGTTACATCACAGTCTCAGCAGCTCTTCAGTGTTTGAGACTCTTTATGGAGTCAAACATCTAAATATTGAGTGATATATGAATGACAACACACACACACACACTTATCAAGGTTCTTACCTGAAACATCACGACTGATGTGTATCATCCCTTTTTCTCTGCATTTTCTTCACTTTCGTTCATTATTCTATCTTTCTTGCTGTTTCTGTCCTTCACTCGGGTTTAGTGTCTCGTTCACTCCGCTGCTCTTCTGACTCTCACTGTGTGTCTCTTTCTCTTTTATTCACACAAGTGATCAATCTGCAGGCGGTGAACACGCTTCACTCCATATACCTCTCCTCCCCGTGTGTGTGTGTGTGTGTGTGTGTGTGTGTGTGTGTCCTGCCTACACACTCTCTCAAGGGCTCTTAGCCCCAACACACTCACGGTGTGTTATTCCCACACACTCAACATACACATTTACAGCCACAGCCGCCTACGGCAGCACTTACATTCCCACATCACCGGCTAATGGAGGACGGCCCGAGCTAATTATGTTTCACCCTTCGTTAATTAATACCAGCATTATCTTCTACTGACTGTGATGTGTTCTGCTGAATGTGTTTTGTGCTCGCATCTAATCGCAGACTTTATCTGTAGCCTTTCGATATCACATGTGACCCGTGTTTTCCATTCAAACCAAACAGTTCTACAAAGTCACCAGATAATTTGGGCCAAATCAAATCAGAATAAATGAAGTGCTTCTGTGTGGGGCTGGGATTTTATACAGATCTCCCGGTTTGATTCCGATTTCAGTTTAATTACGAATATATCATTTTTCAAATGAAGATTGTGATTACTTCTGTAGAGTATTCCTCCATTCCATAGTAGCATGAAGAATAGTATGCATCATGAAGAGTAGTATGCACATTAGTATGCATTGTGAATAGTATGCATTATTATTAGCAGTATGCACAAGAATAGCAGTATGCACATGAAGTGTAGTATGCACATGAAGAGCGGTATGCACATGAAGTGTAGTATGCACATGAAGAGCGGTATGCACATGAAGTGTAGTATGCACATGAAGTGTAGTATGCACATGAAGAGTGGAATGTATCCTGAAGAGTAGTATGCATCATGAAGAGCGGTATGCACATGAAGTGTAGTATGCATCATGAAGAGCGGTATGCACATGAAGTGTAGTATGCACATGAAGTGTAGTATGCACATGAAGAGCGATATGCACATGAAGAGCGGTATGCACATGAAGTGTAGTATGCACATGAAGAGCGGTATGCACATGAAGTGTAGTATGCACATGAAGAGCGGTATGCACATGAAGTGTAGTATGCACATGAAGTGTAGTATGCACATGAAGAGTGGAATGTATCCTGAAGAGTGGTATGCATCATGAAGAGCGGTATGCACATGAAGTGTAGTATGCATCATGAAGAGCGGTATGCACATGAAGTGCAGTATGCACATGAAGAGCGATATGCACATGAAGAGCGGTATGCACATGAAGAGCGATATGCACATGAAGAGCGGTATGCACATGAAGTGTAGTATGCACATGAAGAGTGGAATGTATCCTGAAGAGTAGTATGCATCATGAAGAGTGGTATGCACATGAAGTGTAGTATGCATCATGAAGAGCGGTATGCATCATGAAGAGTGGTATGCACATGAATAGCGGTATGCACATGAAGTGTAGTATGCTCATGAATAGCGGTATGCACATGAAGTGTGGTATGCACATGAAGTGTAGTATGCACATGAAGAGCGGTATGCACATGAAGAGCGGTATGCACATGAAGTGTGGTATGCACATGAAGTGTAGTATGCACATGAAGTGTAGTATGCACATGAAGTGTAGTATGCACATGAAGAGCGGTATGCACATGAAGAGCGGTATGCACATGAAGTGTGGTATGCACATGAAGTGTGGTATGCACATGAAGTGTAGTATGCACATGAATAGTGGAATGCATCATGAAGAGTAGTGTGCACATAAAGAGTAGTGTGCACATGAAGAGTAGTGTGCACATGAAGAGTAGTGTGCACATGAAGAGTAGTGTGCACATGAGTAGCAGTATGCACATGAAGAGTAGTGTGCACATGAAGAGTAGTGTGCACATGAAGAGTAGTGTGCACATGAAGAGTAGTGTGCACATGAATAGCAGTATGCACATGAATAGCATACACATGAAGAGTAGTGTGCACGTGAAGAGTAGTGTGCACGTGAAGAGTAGTGTGCACATGAATAGCAGTATGCACATGAATAG
>NC_068288.1:47667923-47744958 GCF_025860055.1 Xyrauchen texanus
TAGTCAGCAAATATTGTCTTCTTTTTAACATTATTTAAAATTCATCTGTATAAATTCATATTTTGGTGAGGAATCTTTGTTAAGAAAAAGGAAAAAAAAGTGCTTTTATATTTTTTACAGTATATACTTACATTAAACTAGTTTTATAATAAAGTCCCAGACACTGAATGTGGATTGATCAATAGCAGATTAAAAGGACTTTCAACTGGAACATGTTATTAACTGAAATAAAATCAATACAAGATATAAAGTCTTTTACAATAAAGGTCAAACGCTGGATTTAAGGAAATAGGATCTGATATAGGACAGGGAGCAACCTCAATTTATTTTATAATTAAAAATATATATATACACTGCCGGCCAAATGCTTTGAGACACTCATTAGGGCCCGAGAACTGAAAGTGTGGAGCCTTACTGTTGATCTAAGGGTTAATTCTTCTTTTCAAGGGTTTCGGTACTTTTGGGGCTCATAACATGCGGGAAACTCTTGTAAGTTGCGCACGGATCAGAGTCGCTGGTCATTAGGGGCGTGGCATGGGCGGGGGGCTATCAAGCACATCCCGTTTGAGGTACAGTCACCAAACTTTGTGCACCTATAGATCTCATCAAGCCGGACAACTTTCGCGCTCACAGTCAAAGGGTCTGCCCAAAAGGAAGTCGGCCATTTTGGATAGTTTGAAAAAGGCATGCTGAGGAATTTGAAATACTCCTGTGGATTTAATGTTACAGGCACCAAATGTGGGCGACATCATGCCAAGACATTGACGATGCTCAATTGCGGAAGGTTTTCTGATATATGATATATAACAGTGTTGCCATGAAGAAGCGGCAAAATAACGTAAACAAATTGAATAAGGAAAAGTCTCATATCTTCTGCGTGCAGAAAATTAAAAACATAAAAATGTATCCAAATGTTTGTCCTTGCAGGCTGATCACTTTGATGTGACTAATGTGGGTCACGGTCGTAGAGCCAAAAGAAATCCCTATTATGTTCGCTTAAATTGCTTAAAAAAATACAGATTAATGTCAAGGCATTGCACATTTTAAATTCTGAAGGGTTTCTTCATATCTTAAATACTGTTGGCATAGCAATGCATTTAATGTAATTTATGTTTGTGCATATTCACATGTTTTGTGGTATTTGGCATAATTTAACTTTAAAGTTTAATGTTAATAAACATATTTATTACAATTTATATTAATAAAATATAGTAAAAATATCAACTGAAATGTTAAAATACAAGAAAACCCATGTTTAATCCACTGTCTATTAATTGTCTGAGTAGCAATGACAAGAAATGTCCACTAGAGGGCCTCCAAGATCCGTTGTTGAATGATTTCCAACAGTTCTGAGTCCGAGTCCAGAATGAGCGGGGACTGAGTTTATGAGTTGTTTGAGGTCTTTTGCAGTCGAATCCCATACAAAAATGCAAACAATGTGTCCCCACTCAATATATACATCAACTGAGGTGCGGATGCAATCTTTGTGAAGAACTTTTAACCTTTTTCAGCCGGAGCGTTCAAATTTGGGAACAATGATTCCCATGGTTCCTGTCTCAGTGTCTTCGCCGTCCAATCACCGACTTTATTTCTGAAATCTGCCCAGATACTCGTGACAATATAAGCTAAAGGCACATGTGATTGGTTAAAGGGTTACTGGGCGTGAATAATAAATGTATCGTCATCACCGACATCCTTCATTTGAATGGGAGGAGCCAGACGGAAATCACGAGAGATTTGCTCCAGTGTTGGACTTACTGCTTCAAATTAAAAACTGAGGCGATTTTTACAAGGTAAGAACATTGTTTAACATGTGTTGTCTATATTTTCTATTAAAAGTCAAAACGTTTTAGTTACGAAGCATTTATTTGTAGGAGTAATGCAGGTTATTTCTGGAAAAAAAGACACCGTCTGCGTTCACCGGACAGACAGCTAGCCTCTATTATTAAGCTAATCTCTGTGAAACTTGCTAAATAAACATTAGCTATCAACACTATGTACACATTTAGCTAAATCTCAATAACGTTTTTGCCAATATTGTCGCTTGTGAAAGATCCACCTGAAGTAATGTGAGGCAGAGAACAATGTCCGGATTTGTACAAAATGGCAATAAAGTAATTCGTCTGAACAGTTTTAAGTGTGTTTTGGAGGTGTGGTCAACATAAAGAATATGGCATGAATATCTTATGTCAGGAATCACCGTCATTATTATCGTGTCTGCTCTAATTTGACTCATTAGTCACGCAAATTTCACATTGTCACGAATCGCACAAACTCTGACAGCAAATGACTGTTTTTAATTTCCAGTATTCAGTGTGTGGATTAGTGAAGCTGTTGGCTAGTTTCATCTGTTGCTCATTTGCAGTGTATTTAACATCCACATTCAAAGTGAGGGGTGCAATGAATCCAAAATAATCTAATTAATAAAGTTCCTCATAACAGGAAAGAAGAGTTTCATATCTGGATAAGTTTGAATGTACCATATTATTTACTGTACGTGAACTAATAATATAAGCAGTCATTTAGCAATAATTAAATTTATGCAATACCATAGATGTCCATGTAAAAACCATTTTGTTTGCCTTATTAACATTATTATAAAATACAATATAATGCTTAAAGAAACTGCAGCGCAGCTCATATCCACCATTGAAATCTGCTACTCTGAAGAACCACACGGTTGATTAATTGATGACGTCACAGTAATTTAATATTTTAATGGATATTAATGATCGTGACTACAATATCAAAGGCAATAATCAACAATTTAGATTTTTGCTAAAATCGTGCAGCCCTAAACTGGGAATATATGAATGTGTATGTATTGTTTGTTTCTGTTTCTCATATGACTGATTAAGACTAACACCGTTACTCTTTATATTTTGGGTATTGCTGGCCATTCTTGCACTGGCCCCAAGTCAGATAGAAAGCGTAAATGCTTCCCTGATTCTGTGTGTTATCTCTCGTACTCTGACATCGATTCACAGGCACCAAAACCGCTCCCATTTAACCCTAGCTGTCCATTCGTATTAACCAAGATGGCGTGCATCAGGCTGTGCAGTCAACCTCCAATGTGATGTGAGATTTACTTTTTCATGCTGTTTTTACTCCGGCTGTAGTTGCTGAGATATGACACACACACACACACAATTTGTACACAACCAATGCTTTTATTTGTGTACACTCACATTAACAAAACCTTGTGCTTTTGTAGAATAAAGACAATAAAAGGGTGAGCTGTCAGCAGTCTCTGTGTTCACGAGCATATTTCTGAAACACGTCACAAAAATTAACTGAAACTCCGCGAATACTTTTCACACAAACATGAAACATATGTCTAAAGAAAGCTTAAAATGTCTACTTTTAAATAAAACAATTCAAATTTAAAACAAATATTCTCCTGCAATGTAATCTGTGTGGAACAAAGTGATGTACAGTTTTTACTGGTTCATCTAATTATAGATAATGTGATCACACCCACAAGCAGAGCGCGCCATTCATACGCTAATGTGCTGAGACGATCAAGGGAAATGCTGAACGCCCCCGACTCTTCATTCACTTTACTGCACTTTACTCTGACGGTCTGGAGGATGTCAGTATGTGTGTCCTTCACCTCAGGGTTTCTCAGTTTGTCCATCTCTGGTGCTGCTGGCCGTCACACGTGTTCATGAGGCATGTGATTGAAGGCGTGTGTGGGCGTAACACTGAATAATGTCAAGGACAGAGGTTTTGGCCTGTCACCTTCTACCGTTTGGATCTAAATGCATCAGAATTTATTTTTCTTCCAGTCACTGTGACTCACATGAACGAGTGTTTCTCCTCCATCAGAGCTGCCTCTCAATGAGTGAGCTAACACACACTCGCGCTCGCACACATATCACACACACACGCTCGCGCACGCACTCGCGTGCACACATCACACACTCAGCGCATACTCGCGCACACACTCTACACACACATCACAAACTCGCACACAATCTACACACACATCTCACACACACACTCTATCTCTCTCATACTCACACACACACACACACACACTCTCACTCACTCACTCTCTCACACACGCATCACACACACACACAAACCCACACACACTCTCACTCACACACACATTGACTTTTTTGGTTCAATAATTAGTACCTCTGTTTTCTGGAAATTTCTGGCCATCCAATCTTTTATTTCACTGATACATGCTGCTAATTTAGAGAATTGTGAAATCTCATCAGGTTTTGAAGAAATATAAAGTTGTGTATCGTCAGCATAACAGTGGAAACTTATTCCACGATTCCTGATAATATCTCCCAGGGGAAGCATATACATGGAGAAAAGCAGAAGCCCTAAAACTGATCCCTGTGGCACTCCATATTTGACTTTTGTTTGGTTTGACAATTCCTAATTTACTCAGACAAAGTGGTAGCGGTCTGCTAAATATGACCTAAACCATGCTATTGCAACTCCACAGATGCAACATAATTCTCCAGCCTATTCAAGAGAATGTCGTGATCTATCGTCTCGAAAGCAGCACTAAGATCTAAAAGCACTAGAAGAGAAATGCAGCCGCGATCAGATGATAAGAGCAAGTCATGTGTAACTGATAAGTGCAGTCTCTGTACTGTGATGAGTTCTAAATCCTGACTGAAGTTCTTCATATATACTATTTCTCTGTAGAAATGAACATATTTGGGAGGATACTACCTTTTCTAGTATTTTCGACATAAACGGGAGATTTGAAATCGGTCTATAATTAGCAAGTGCTCCAGGATCAAGTTGTGGCTTCTTAATAAGAGGTTTGATAATTGCCATTTTAAAGTTTCTTGGGACCTGTCCTAAGCATAGCGAGGAGTTAATGATATTAAGAAGAGGTTCTGAGATTACAGGAGATACCTCTTTTAAGAGCTTAGTTGGTATAGGATCTAACAAACATGTTGTGGCTTTTGATGTTTGGATAAGTTTTGTTCTTCAGGACCTATGATAGAGAAGGATTGAAGATGCACGTGAGGAAAATTATGAGACACTTTTCTGAGGTGCTGTGACAGATGATTGCATAATTTCAATTGTATCTGTAAATAAATTCATGAAGTCATTACTCTTGTGCTGCAACGTAATATCTGGTTCTGTTGAGGCTTTATTCCTAACCAATTTAGCCACAGTACTGAATAAACATCTAGGATTGTTGTGGTTATTTTCTATGAGTTTACTAAAATATGCTGACCTGGCAGCTTTGAGTGCGTGTCTGTATCCACAGACACTTTCCTTCCATAAACCATGAAATACTTCTAATTGTGTATTCTTCCACTTGCGCTCCATTTTCCGAGCTGCTCTCTTGAGAGCATGAGTGAGATCATTGTACCATGGTGCTGGGCTTATTTCCTTAATTTTCTTTAATCGAAGAGGTGTGACAACATCAAGGGTGCTAGAGAAGACTGCTTTTTATATTTCATCAAGTTTTTCTGAGCTTTGGGGTTTGAGTGTTTGAGATAGCTTCACTAATACTCTTCCAGATCTATCTTTAGTGGTGGAAAGAATAGCTCTACCTGAACGATAGCGTGGTGTAGATTGAGTAACATTAGCTGATTGCAGCATACAAGAGACGAGGTAATGATCCGAGATGTCATCGCTCTGTTGCAGAATTTCTACATTATCAACATCAACTCCACATGACAGAATGAAATCTAGCGTATGATTATGGCGATGAGTTGGTCCTGTTACATTTTGTCTGACTCCAAGAGAGTTGAGAATATCAATAAATGCTAATCCCAATGTATCATTTTCATTATCTATGTGAATGTTGAAGTCACCAACAATTAAGGCTCTATCTACAGTAACTACAAGCTCTGATAGAAAGTTTGAAAATTCACCAAGTAAATCAGAATAAGGCCTGAGTGATCTATACACCGTAGCAAGGATAAAAGACAACATCGGTTTTTTTTATTTGTATCTGACAGTGTCACATTAAGCATTATTAGTTCAAAACACTTACATTTATATCCTGTCCTCTGAGTATCACCAAAAACTTCACTGTAAATTGTAGCAACACCTCCTCCTCGACCCTTCAGACGAGGCTCGTGTTTATAACAATAACCTGGGGGTTAGCCACTGGCACCCCTCATGATATAATATTGGGAGGAGACTTTAATCTATTGATGGATTCAGTCCTTGATCATAGTAAAGGAAAAGTCCCCTAGAGCAACACCGACGCTTCACAGGACGTGTTAATATCTTGGTCTTACAGATATTTGGAGACTTTTGAACCCATCTGATGGGGACTATAAATTTTTTTCATCATTCATAATATTTATTGTAGAATAGTTTTTTCCCCTCATTTCATCTGTTGTTGATTGCTAAATTGAAAACATGTTAGTCTCAGATCACACCCTGATGAGTTTAGAAGTGTTCCCACATACAGAGAAAATAAATCATATATTTGGCACTTTAATGTTTCCCTTTTGCAAAATCCTGATTTCCAACAAATGTTAAAGACTGAAATGAATGTTTATATGGAGACCGACTGGTCCTCAAGTTCCTCCCAAGCCACGCCCACAAAGGACACTAAGGCGGTTCTTAGGGGCCTGTATGACTGACCCGATTGAAATACAGATATAATTCTATTGTGTCGCTGAAGGAGGAGTTTTGGTTATTCAGGGCAAGACAGTCATACTTTGAGTCGGGGGACAAAGCAGGGAAGCTTCAGGCAAGATATATAAAGCAGAGAGCGTTTTTCTACCATTCCTCAGTGAAATCTGCTGGTGCTGAAATGTTTACCTCATTAATATTAATAATGCGTTTAAAGAATTATATCTTGATCTCTATAGTTCCACATCTTCATCTACTGGTTAGGATATTAGACATTTTGTGGAATCATTAGAACTCCCTAAACTGACGACTAGGGTTGCAACGGTATGAGATTTTCACGGTATGATAACCATTTCTATTATGAAAACAGAAGGGTTATTTATTTATTTTTGAGCAAACACTTTATTTTAATTGAAACTTGAAACCATTTATTTTATTGAAGTGTAAAAAAAAGTCTCCCTTTTGAAAATAAAATAAATAGAAAATAAGAAAGCAAACTGAATTATAATAAACAGAATTATAAACAAGAAATGTAATGATAAAAAATATAAAAAAGTAGCATGTAACAATAACATGTTATATAACTAAAGCATGTTAGTTTCCATGTTAAATGAATTAAAAGCTCACACAGCTGATGATATTTTTAAAGTAATGTCCTGTGATTATTAACAGTTAATATATACTGTAGATGACAGTGAGGTCAGACTGTTCCTGTCTGTCCCTTTAACTCAGAGCTTCTCAACTGGTTTTGCTTCAGGACAGATTTTACACTGGACATCAAGTGACATGCATTTTTGATGTTGATGTCAAAATCTACAGGAAGTTTCTCCCCCTTTAAAAATTGAAGAACATATTTACTTATATGAGCCCATTATTATCCCGTTTGTTGCCTAATATTACATATTTATACACATATTACAACGAAGGAAAGGCTCCTCATTACCATGGTCAGTGTGCTAGTCTTAAATACTGTAATTTATTATTATATTACTATTATTTATGAAAAAAAAATATATTAGCTGAAACACATCTTGAAACTTTAACTAAAACTGCCACTGTTGATTATAAAATAAGGTCTAATAATATTCTATCTTTAGATTATTTCATATGAAACTATAACATTTTGTCAGAATATAACGGTTACTTTTACTCATGTAAAATAATGTTTTTGGCGCATAGCACAGCGTTGCTCTTTTCCTCAGTGCTGTTCGGCATGTCAGGGCTGCTACTGTTGAGAGGTTCGAATTGACAATTTCCGTAACACTTTAAACTAGAAAAGTCTCACTAGAATTGAAATTGGTCGCATCAGTTTTTATGTCTGCGCTCCTAAATATCGAGGGAAGCCCAGTTGTTGAACGCACGCGCCAGTGAGAAGAGCAGATAATTAGCGCAAGCTTGTTACACTCACGAACGTGCAGATGAGAAGTCTTTAGCTGTTTGGGAGATTATCATTAAATCTGCCTCGGCAGTCCTACATAGTCGATCACTTGTGCGGCCGCCTAAATATCTTCAATGGGAGAACCATGGCATTGTTATTGTCATTGTTTATATGGTAGAACGGGATTATCTCTTTAAGATTTTGGAAATATTTGGGTTTGGGAATACTTTTATTGGATGGATTAAGTTACTTTGTAGACACCTGGTAGCGGCGGTACAAACTAATGGATTAATTTCAGATTATTTTACTCTGGATGGGGGCACCGGCAGGGTTACACTCTTTCCCCATTATTGTTCTGTCTTGCCCTGGAAACATTAGCAGCCGCGATAAGAAAGGAGGATTTTCCAGGGGTGATGGCGGGAGGTGTGGCACGTGTGTGTTTGTGAACGTTAAATGGATGTTGGATAAATTGTGCGTGCAAAGGTCCGAGGCCTTTATGTTTGCAAGCACACATGGACATATGTGTTCATCTAATGGATGCTCCTGAACACTAAATATTTATCTTATCTTCCCCCATTAATTGTCAATGACCAGTAATTGTTTTAACCAGGAACTCCACAAGTGTGACTTTGTGCCATTTTGAAATGCTTTTATTTTGTACAAAACAAGCTTCCTGGTTAAACATTAAAGCACACCAGTATTATAAATAATATTTTCACATTTTATTTAATATACTCTAATCATTACTTTTCATAGTTTATATCAATAAACTTCCAGATCAGCAGATTCAGCATGTCAGAGACAGAATTCCCTGATGACAAAATCTTCCCACTTTTCCATCAAACTCAGATTTTATTGCTCAAAGAAAATCCGTGACTATATAATTGCAGATCTTCGGTGACGTGTTTTCTGTGTGGAGAGTGAATGGAAGACCATGTCCGGGGGTTTTCTTTTTTTTTCCAAAGAAACAAACTGAACTTCAGCCGCTGCAGACGAACCGTCATCGCTTAAGATTCTATACTGAAATAATTCTATTGACCGTGTTAAACTGCTCTAAATAAACCAATGATTTGTGTATCAGTGTACACGGCTAAATATACATATACAGAATAGGTGTAAATGTTTAGACAAGCAAATGAGTTTTATATCCATATTTTATTTGATTTACAAATTTACAATGAACAGATCATGAATTACATAAACTTTGTGATAATGGTAGAAAAACTGAATAGCTCAATGAGTCTTTCATGTACATGGTACTAAATATCCAACAGCACAAATAAACTGTAACAATCAAGAGTAAATACAAATATGCAAATATATAATTTCAGGACTGGAATAAAGTCAAATAGGAATAAATGAAAAAAAAAACAAATAATTAACTGACTTAGAAATGTGAGTTTTAGAGATGAGACGCGAGGTTTATTTAGCAAATTTATGGCAAATATAATGTAACTTTTTCAACATGCATATTGTAGTAATCCCGCTTCATGCGTAGGGGTCGCCAACATCTAGCAGTTTCATCGTTACACGAGTTGATTTGGTACGGCAGCATCTGTCATTGTGTTTTCAATGTAAAATCAAAAGGCAATAAAAGTACGATTGTGTTCTTGTAATTCATGTGTAAAACTGCTGAAAAACACTTTACAAGACTCGATTAGAAAAGATGCGTCCACACGACGCAAACTCATGCTTTGGTCTTTTGTTCTCGTGTTTCACCGTGCATGCGAGTCGATGAGCTGCTCTGAAATCCTCCGATGTCCTCGAAGAGTTTCTTCATGAAGCTAGTGTCCTACATACATCGTTCTGTAATGTCACTTACAGCCATTTCTGAAGCGTCTTAAGCTCATTAGATGACACACAGAGTCTTTTTCGACAGCGTTGTGTGAACACGCTGAAATCTCTCTTCTGGAGGTTCATGTCTGAAAGTTCAGTAAAGGCACTCGCTCAGAGTCACAGCACTCGGTACATTTTTATGCAGTTCGTCTTGGACTCGCACTGACACCAACATCATTCAAACGGTTCAGTTTCCCATTTCATTGTAGAAATTCACTGTTCAGATTCATTTCATCCATGAGTGAGTGTCTAATAACAGGCCGGAGATTAAATCAGTATTATTCAACTGGTCATGTGATCATAACATAAGAATAAAACCGCTTTTATAAGGTTACTGATATGACTGCAGTGCTCATGATTTTATACATTTCAAATGATTGAGTAAAAGTTTTTAAATTAGGAAATTATTTACTGAGAGCAGCGTCAAACATGACAGTCTTCTGGTGCCTGTCGACGGTTTGTTGGACACTTCCTCTTTCCCTCTCTCTGTCAGAATGATACTGACTCTTTTGAACGGCCCTCCGTGTTTGTGAAGATCTCCAAACTGTGCCAGCGGTCGGCGGCACTAATGCTCTGTGCCCACACGTCTCATTGCTCAACGCTGCCCTCGGCGAATGTCCGTAAAATGAAGTCAAATAGAGGCGAAGAGCTCCGAGGTTTCATAAACTCCTTCCTCTACATGGGCGGCTCCTCTTCCATCGGTTCATCCTCCGTTCTGAGGAAACAAACCAAACGCAGCACGGATTGTGTGAGAGGACCAAAAGCAAGATGAAAACGAATCTGAAAACACACCGTACCGTTTCTCCAGCGTAGTGACCGATAAAGATGCCATTGCCGTTATGGTCTCGTTGTCTTCAGAATCTCCCCTCTGAGCTTCAGTCAGCGATCGGCTCACGCTGGACTTGAAACGCTGAACAGATCCCCAGTACTTACCTGAACACGCACACGCAAGCATGCACATAACACACAACACAGACACATGAAAACTAGTTTTCATGAATTGTGGGTCTTGGTTCAATATAACTTCTATGGAAAAAACCTCATTTGTGACCTGCTGAAGATTAACACAATTTCCGTCCCTCATTGTTCTCAAAACATGTTCATTTAAATCCAGCAACTTTCACAATATACATTTATGAGTGGAAATATTGAATATAACTTTACACAGAAGGGATAAATACATGTTTCATAATTCAGTCCTCGCACATAAACGTAGTGAATGCATAAATGTAAATATATTGTTTGATTTTACAGATTGGGGGAAATTGTTGTTTTACAGCAGAATATTCCAGAAAAGACAGAATTCAAGGATTTACATTCAGACATTATTAATGAAGACTCACTGTGAATTTCAAGAACATTTTCAATAGTGTTCACGGCGTTGTCATTGGGTCTCTGTTTCAGGAGTTCTGCTGACAGCGGCTCCAGCTGTTTCACACAAACACACAGAGTTTTAAAGCAGTGTCTGAAGAACAAACACCTGAGAGCAAAGCATGATGGGAAATGATTTGCGTCTTACCTCGATTCCCAGCAGCGCGGACACGCACGCCTCTGATGCGTCACATATGGCTTTGAGGTCATGACCTCCCTCCAGTGCCAGCACCACGCGACCACCCGCTAACCCCATCAGCTGTTTAGTCAGGTGACCTAAACCTGCCACAGCGCCGATATGGTGAGCATCAGATGATCTTCATTACACATGATGATGAAATGGTTTGTGTCATGAGCAGTTAAAGAGACGGCGCTTACATCTGGAGGTGAGTTTATAACCTCCGAGTGGAGGAGGATGTCCGTCCACAGCATCAAAACCTGCAGAAACCAGCACGATATGTGGAGCGAACTCATCAGCGATCGGCATCACCACCGTCCTGCAACACACAAGTATGAGCAAAAACATGCTGAATATTGAGTGCTGGTGTGAGAGAAGCGACTGTGAATACTGTGTGTGTTTTTGTGAGTGTATGCGTGAGTGTGTATCTGCATTTGAGTGTGTATATATGCATGTGTGATTGTATCTGTGAGTGTGTATATGTTTTTGTTTGTGTGTATGTGAGTATGTTTGTTTGTGGGCATATTCAGGAACTTGTGTTTGGATCCTATTTGTCCAAACACCAGCGGTTATGTTTTTTTTTTTTTTTTAGAGATTCACTTAAGTGTTTTAGAGATTAAGATGTTAGGGTTTCCACTTTTAAATAATTCAAACATTAATCAAGTGTTTATCTGGAAAAACCTGCAACAAAAACATCTCATCATTTTAAAACCCTTTTTGCTGTCAGATCGGGTCTGGAATGGGTCAAACTCAGTGTTTGATTTACAGCGTTATTCTTGTGGTGAATCTCACATATTCACACAGAGCGTTTCATTATTTCTGGACAAGCTGTCCTGAGAAAAGGAGCAATACTATGCCCAAATTACATCGTGATTGGAATTTTTGGAAGAAAACTGAAGCCACTGATCAAGCAGAACGGCTTGAATGTACTTTTGAAAAATGAGCATTAATATTCAGTCTTCAAACTGAAATCTGTCTGTGCACTTACAGTAGTGTTAGCAAATATCAGATTGTGGTTTAAAGAGAAACAATCACAATCTTGTACAGCACATGTGATGATGAACTGAAGGGTAATGGTGGACGAAATCAATATTTCCACCTACAGCTACACACAAGAGCTTGACAAATAAATCGTGTGTGTGTGTGTGTGTGTGTGTGTGTGTGTGTGTGTGTGTGTGTGAACAGGAGTCACCAAAACAGAAATTGTTGTGTAGAACTTAAGTCTCGATGACCTGCACTCACAACAACACAAACACAACTGCTGAAACCTGAGAATGAACACACTGACTGATGCTGGAGAGTCCTGAAAGGAATAATTCACCCAAATATGAAATTGTGTCATCATTTAGTCATCCTCATGTTTCAAACTTGTTTTGACAAACAAATGTTTAGCACAATGAGTTTCATTGTAAATAAAGATGTGCTGAAAGTGAATAGTGACAGGGGCTCTCATTCTCCTCACATGTGTTTGGAACAACATGAGTGTGAATAAATGATGACATTATTACTTAAATTTCAGGTGGATGAGTTTTACCTGAAGGCAGCGAGATATTCTGCATCTCCCATCGGTGGCTCCAGACCGCCAGTAAACGCCACATTGACATTGAATCCGACACCGGAGCCGCTGCCCACCTGATGACGGTCAAGAGAGACACGTGCTCACTGACCACATTAAGATACGATGACCTCTGTAAAGATGCTTTGAAACGATACAAATGACCTGACAAAAAACAATCCACATGCTGATGTCATCCGTACAGTTTTACCTCTTCAGGAGCTCCGCTGCCCGGGAAGAAATTGCCATCGTCATAACGATGAAGCGAAATGTAAAGAACATTTGGATCATCGTAGAACGCTTGTTGAGTTCCGTTGCCATGATGAACATCCTGTGAACGATTAAGAGGATTCAATGAAACGTTGTGGTGAGAAAATAAAAAGATCTTTTGCAGAAAGTTTAATGTAATTCTTCAACAAACTCACCCAATCAACAATGAGAATTCTGCTCACACTGAGACGTTGTTGCAGGAGTTTGGCTGCTATGGCAACAGAGTTAAAGTAACAGAAGCCCCTGTGATTGGACGAGAGCGTGTCAGAGTTTATTGATGTTTATAAGATAAGTTAAAGAGAGACCGATTAGTAACAGAGATGCGTCTCACATCGGCGTGCTCTCCTCTGCATGATGTCCTGGCGGCCGAACCACGGCGAAGCCGTTCTGAAAAGAAAAATAAAACAGCTCAATGTTTAGACATGAAGAGTGAATCACATGATGAGATGAAATGGATCAGACATAAACCTTCAGCTCTCCTGTTGCCACTTTAAAGACGAGCTCGACCACAGAACCGACGGCGAAACGCGCGGCGCTCGACGAGTGAACTTCATTCCAGATCGTGTCGCTGTCCACCTGCATCACATCAAATACATCAGAAACACACAACATATAAAGGATTAACAGAACGCGTTACCGCATGACAAACACGTCATCTTTTATACTCACCCCAATACCGCCACACGGCAACCGCACAAACATTGATAAGACGGAACCTGAGAGAGAGAGAGAGAATGACTTAATCACAGATTTATCTATTAATCTTGTACAAAAATACTCAAGAGTGAACACATCCACCCATCTGTCATGTGTTATCAGAACATTATTATAGTATATATTGATCTGTAGGTTAGTGATCATAAATGTCTTACTGTCTAGTTTGTGTCGTAGTGGGTTTGTTCCGTACAGCATCACATGAGCTTCAGAATGAACCGTCTGTAGTTCCTCTAATGAAGCTTTTCTCCCACGAATGCACTGACAGACAGACAGACAGACAGTGAGAGAGACAGAGAGAAAGACAGACAGTGAGAGAGAGACAGACAGACAGTGAGAGAGAGAGAGAGAGACAGACAATGAGAGAGACAGACAGACAGTGAGAGAGACAGACAGACAGACAGTGAGAGAGAGAGACAGACAATCAGACAGACAGTGAGAGAGACAGACAGTCAGAGAGACAGACAGTGAGAGAGAGAGACAGACAGACAGCACTAGCGCCCTCTGCTGATATGACATGAGAAGTGCATTACATGTAGCTCTGTTATAACATCACACTGATAATCAGAAACATGACTGTTCGGTTCATATTGCTAGAGGATTGATTATTGATCAGTGATTATGTTCATGAATCACACCTCACACTGGCTGCGCAGCCCCGTCTCCTGCAGTCGAGACCAGATGCTTTGAATGCGCCCGGCGTGTTCCGGGTGTGTGTTTGTGTTGCCGCACATGCACTGGTGCTTCTGCATGAGAGAGTCATACACCAGACCTACACAAACACACAACACATATATGATGATTCACACTTCCAGACATTCAAACACTTGATAATCACGAGACAAACTGTGTACGTGTAACGGTTAGAGAACAGACTGTGGGTATGCCACCTGAGGCAGAGACTCACAGCAGACACACATACATTATTACAGCAGCAAATACTAATTATCTATCTATCTATACACACACACACACACACACACACACACACACAAACACACACAGGTGTCCAAAGGTTTGCAATAATGTACAGATTTGGCTCTTATGGAAAGAAATTGGTACTTTCATTCACCAAAGTGGCAGTCAACTGATCACAAAGTATAGATTAATAACTTGAAAAATTACAATTAAAATTTTAAAACATGTTCAGAACTTCTTAAACTACTTCAAAGAGTTCTCATCATAAAATCCTCCACGTGCAGCAATGGCAGATTTGCTTGTTATTCTAGCGGCCAGTTTGTCCAGATACTTAGGTGACCTTTCACCCCACACTTCCTGTAGCACTTGACCTTTCACCCCACACTTCCTGTAGCACTTGCCATAGAGGTGACTGTCTTGTTGGGCACTTCTCACATTCCTCAAAACAATGCTTGACTGATGACTTTTTAGAGAAAGCTGTTTTGCCATTTTTTACCTCATATTGAGCTTAAGACATGCCAGTCTATTGCATACTGTGGCAACTCAAAAACAAAGACAATGTTCAGCTTCATTTAATGAACCAAATATCTTTCAGATGTGTTTGATATAATAGCAACTGATTTTCTAGTATCAAATTATCAATTTATGTAAGGATAAGTTGTTGATCAATTTACTCAAGGATAAGGTGTTGGAGTGATGCTGCTGTCTAGATTTGATCAAAAATTACTTTTTTCGAGGGGCCTTGTTAGACCAGCGAGTTTATGTTGTTAACATTTTTTATTGATTCTTACAATAAATAAAGCAAAAACATATGAACATAGAATCAACATTTAAATGTGTGTATATGTATATATATATATATATATATATATATATATATATATATATATATAATCATGCACATTTATATCTATACTACTTAATACCAAGTTTAAATGTTTCTCCCATAATCTCTTGATAGCAGTTAAAGCTCCACCCCAGACTCTGAATTATCAGGGAGTAATACACTGATGCCTCATGACCTTTCCCAAAAGCAGTAAACACCTCTCCCAGAGTATCTGCTGCTTTAGGGGGGTGTATGATACTCCCAAAAACAGTACAGAGCAGGTGATGTAGCTGTAAATATCTAAAGAACTGAGATCTGGGAATCCTGAAATGTTGAACCATATTTTCAAAGGATCTCAACTCTCTCATACAGGACACCGAGTGTAGTGACCCCCCTCACAATCCACTCTGACCAGCAGAAAGGGGAATTACTCATACATCATTTTGGGCTCAGCCATATGCTCGAGGCAACTTTTAAATAAATGTCTGAATTAAACACTCTGGACACTTTTGTCCATATCGAGTGTAAATGTGAGATAACGGGGTGTAATTTAACTTCTCCGGTTAGTTTGATAGAAAGGTTTTGCAATGGTGAAATAGGGGCAAGAACTTCCTGTCAGGGAGGGGCTCTCTCAGGTGGAAGTGACCAATGAGACAAATGTCTGTGACCAAATGCAGAATAATAAAACAAAATCTTGGGCAGGGTTAGCAAATTTACACTGTTATACAAGCTGTACACTCACTCATTTACATTGTAGCAAATTATAATTTCTTCAGTGTTGTCACATGAAAAGATATAATCAAATATTTACAAAAATGTGAGGGGTGTACTCACTTTTGTGAGATACTGTATATACATACACGCACACGTATATAATAACTTCAACAAGAACATTATACACAACACACAAAATTCACAAGCATGATGTACCTGTGGTGAAATGAGTTGTGGAAGGTTGTTCTTGCACACTAATGAAGGATGCAGACGCAGGAGATGATTGGGCCCTGGAAAGGGGGCGGTGCCCTGGAAAATTGATTGACACACCAGCTGCCTCCATTGATGCCTGATAGTTTCTAAGCTGATGAATTCTCTGCTGTTCCAATAGAAGAGCCTGCTACACACACACAGATTTTATTTTTTTACCAACAACCACCATAAGAGGACAACATATACAACAAACTCAGTCTTTCTCTCTCTGCCAGTTTCCCATTTCTCAATTGGCATGATTGTTCAACATACATCAGGACTCTGTTTCTGTCTCTCACCTGTTTGAAGTGCAGCTCTTGTTCATCCTCTTGTAGATCAGGAGGTTCTTGTTTAATGTTGATGTTCATGTGAATCTGTTGTGTCTGTGTGACGGACTGTTGCTCTCGCAGCTCCTCTTCAGTTTCCTCCGGGTGACTCTGGTGCTGTCGCTCGCTCGGTTTACCCAACATCTAACACACACACACACACACACACACACACACACACACCAGAAGAGTAAAGTATGGTACCTTGTTTTTACCACATATGATGTGAATACACAGTTTATTAGTCTTTAGCTGATGCTCTTTCACGGAAGTGCTTGAGAAATCAGTGTCGGTGTGCATGTGTGTTCAAGCACATATTCAAGATCAATGGGACCAAATGTAAAGATTAAGAAACAATTGAGCATCTGACATTGTCATTAACAAGCCAGCAGCTCCTGCAGAGGTCATGACCCTACTCAATCTCTTCTGTGGCTGTTAGTGGACCTGAAGGTTCTGTAGAGCTGATCTCACCAGAAGAACAGTACTGTCAGACCATATAAATCCTTTGCAAGATTAGGGTCAGGGATCATAATCTGCCACACAGTTCCATCAACACGACTCTTAACAGCCAATACTGACTGAAATCCACTCGTCTTGTCTTGAACTGCTTCTTAATTTATGCAACATCAAATTAACTTGCACTGAAAACATTTGTGCTGGCCAGTAACACAGACAAGCACCCTGAACTCAAGTCTGGATATATCCTGTTGTCATGGATACGGCTGCAGCATCCCTATTCAAACATGCGGCTGTAGCGAGTTGGCTAATGCTGGCCAAACACCATAGGAACATTATTGACATCAGAGTGTATCTCGTGTTGATTCATCTTCATATTCGTTTGCAAACAAGCATCTCGAAATCCAGGGACTGACTCCAGTCAGGTCTCATGGTCACATGGGGTAACCTCCTCGTGGTCACTATAATGTGGTTCTCGCTCTCGGTGGGGCGTGTGGTGAGTTGTGTGTGGATGCCGCAGAGAATAGCATGAAGCCTCCACATGCGCTACGTCTCCACGGTAACACGCTCAAGTCACGTGATAAGATGCGCGGATTGACGGTCTCAGACGCGGAGGCAACTGAGATTCGTCCTCCACTACCCGGATTGAAGAATGTCACTACATCACCACGAGGACTTAAGAGTGTATTGGGAATTGGGCTTTCCAAATTGGGGAGAAAAATGCTCGACTGGAGTCCTCCTGCTGAAAGATTGATGGTGGCGTGTTTAAATGAAGACGACAAACACATGCAGGGCACGCTAACCTAAAGCATGCAGCACACTGAAGGGTTACCACATGATTACAGAATGAATCCTGCTACACACACAAGCCACATTAAGTATTGAAACGCTGCAAACACTGAACGTTAAATCACAGTATCAAACCAGAATCGTCTATTGTATTTGCTTTACGGTGTAAGAGCTTCAGACTGTCATCGGTGCAAAGATGTCGGGTCATTTAGCAGACACTTACTGCAAAGCAATTTACAGTACAATAACAACAGGAACAGATCACATGGAGACCGCTTGTGTTCCAGTGTCACAAATACTCTCTAGTGTATGTGTCGCCTCTTTCAGAGTCTGAACTCGTGACCTTTGGACTTCCATCTCAGAGCCTCAGCTGTTAACGCACCACCAGCTGCAGGTAAAATTAAACTTCTGATTTCAGAGCAGCATTCACTAGAACAAGAGTGAACTGAAGATGTGAATCACGTCCAGCATCTACCTGAGAGATTCCAAACAAATGAGTCACTCTCCGCTCGCATGTGACATACATCCTGCTCAAACAATTATGGGCTATTTCCTTTCGGTTGTCATGACACTACTGTGACCGGGACAAGAATCACGTGTTGTTCTTTGGATCATGTGCACCACAGCTAACCACCAATGTACCGTCCTAATAATGAATTCAATCAAACGAGAAGGTAATGCATCTTCCGCACTATTTCACGGACAAATGCATTATGGATTTGATGGACATGATGGTTTGATTTCTCACCTTGTTGATGTGCATCTGTTGGAATTGTTGTTTGTGTTTCTCCAGGAACTGTTGATGCTGCTGTTGGACCACCAGCTGTTGAAGAGCCTGTGTGCTCTGAGGAAGAGGAGCCGACTGCGTGCGGCCCAGCGGCCGGTGATGCCGCAGCTTCTGTAGCGGGACGCCCCCCATACCTGCAGGAGAAGACACGCTTCATGAACGCATCAGGGCACCAGAGCTCACGATTAAACGGTCCCTATTTTATGAGCCTTGTCTCATATTTTGGAGTTACACCATGATGCCAATCAGTCTATCTGGATGCCATTACACAAAGTTTCATGGATGAATCAATCAAATAGCTTTTAAAAACAAACTTCTACTCCGAAACCTAAACCTGTTTAAATCATTGGGAAAATACAAGACAACATCTTAAGCTGACTTCAGGTCAAAGATCTTTTGCTTTTTGATGGATTTTAATACCAATTTTTAAAAGACTTTAAGGTTGACTCGTTGGGCACCATCCCAAGATCAGATGTACCCATATATTTTTAATAAACAATGTTTCTATAATTTCCTTTCTGTTCTTGTCATGCTGTTGTGAATTACCGCTTACAACTTAAATCAAATCAGGATTCTTAACATCTTTGTGTAATAATGAACTCATTTAAGCTGGAAATGTTCAAAAGCGCCAGTGACACTGAAACACCCAGTAAAATCGCTCCGTCATTAACAGTTCCCCACAGACATGTGTCACGCACGGCTGCACTGGCAGCTGAAAACATGAGGCGGCTCTCGGAGGCTCCCTGCACTCATCTGAGCTCCTTCATAGTTTCATTTACATGCTCCATTCAGGAAACTACAGATATAGTCTTCTGATCTAGTGGGAGTGCGAGCGAGCCCCCCGCGCCTGTCACTTGGCCTGGCACACTGTGTTCTGTTGCTCGGGCCTCCAGCCAGGAGTGGATCAGAACACAGATCTAATTAACCAGACGGACCCCTGACTCTGCTGCACTCTCAGTCCTCATAGAACATTGCGATGCAGACGGGGTCGTTCACACATTTCAATGTTTATGTAATGCTGTGACAGTGACTTGGGAAACATTCAGTGAGGCTGAAACCGTTCTGGTTCTGAGGTGATGAGACTTCAGCCACACGAACACAGTGACTCTTGAGAGGCTTCCGTGTTTGGTGTGCCAGTACACGCTCCATAAATCTTACCCAAGTCAAGAGGTCCTCATCTTTACTGACGGCACTTTGAACAGTGTCTGTATCCTCGTACAACCCCGCATCCACATGTGTGGACGTTGTAGTTTGGCTTCGCTATACACAACTCATAACTGAAATATATTAAAACGGACTGAACACTGTTCACAAGACTCTACACTGTCATTTAAGGGTTAAACTTCTGGCGCATCACATGACACAACAGTGTGACGTTGATTTCTGTGAAGCGCTCCTACGGGCGCAGCTCCAACAAAAGTGTCTCTGGTAAGAAACCTCTTTAAGTTTTGTGATTGAATCCTGTTTGATTGTGAAGAGGAGAGTCTCTAGTTTCATTTGATATGACGCTTTAATAAATCTGTTTATTTTTCACACGTCAGCGCTGATAAACATGATGTCCACGTATGTGCAGATTAGGACCATTTCACTTCACTTTAATGTCAATTTTGTTATATTCTATTTAGTTATCACAGTACAATATGATTCTATTGATTAACATTAATAAATGCATTCTTGTATATTTAATGTACATTATCATATTGAGAATTAATATATTCATGCAAAAACTGATAAATGTGTCTTTCAGAGGCTTTATATGGAGTTATGATGAAAATAAGATTTCAAACTGTTCTGAGACCAGTGCAGACAGACAGCACACTGGAGGTTCAGTCATGCACTAAATAGGGAGCAAGGGAGCATCCTATAGCTCTCTATAACTGTTCTGAGACCAGTGCAGACAGACAGCACACTGGAGGTTAAGTCATACACTAAATAGGGAGCAAGGGAGCATCCTATAGCTCTCCTATAACTGTTCTGAGACCAGTGCAGACAGACAGCACACTGGAGGTTAAGTCATACACTAAATAGGGAGCAAGGGAGCATCCTATAGCTCTCTATAACTGTTCTGAGACCAGTGCAGACAGACAGCACACTGGAGGTTAAGTCATACACTAAATAGGGAGCAAGGGAGCATCCTATAGCTCTCCTATAACTGTTCTGAGACCAGTGCAGACAGACAGCACACTGGAGGTTAAGTCATACACTAAATAGGGAGCAAGGGAGCATCCTATATCTCTCTATGCAGTTAAGTGCGTTCACTCCTAAAATCGGATCAAAAGTTCAGTTTCAGGCTGCAGATGATGTTTGGACACTCAATGATCATCAGTTCATAGAGTCAACATTTATAATGGATCATTTTATTTGAACATGATTGACAGTGATTGGAGGATGCTGAACATTACTGTGAATCTGAATTAATTATGCTAATGTCTGATGTAATGTCTGTAATGTCTCATGAATAATAAGCACTCCTGGACACATCATGAAGTATTCTATACTTTCTATAACTTTTGTGTTATTTAACATTTCACAACATAGTCCCACTTTCCACATATGTGCACATCAATGTTTAGGAAAACTATTTGTTTTATAATTAAAAAAAAAATGTTTCTCTCAAAAAGAGAAATGTAAAATGCACACAGTCACGCTCAAGTCTCAGTGAACTTTGAAAAGCTCACAATTAAACTGGACTCACCTGCTACTAAAGGAATGTGTGGAGCCGACTGCTCGAGAAGGACCATGTGCTGCCGCAGTGCATTGTGGGAACTGGCAGTGTCAGACTTGCCAAGATATGGTGGAAGGGGCGAGCTGGTCATGAATGTTGTTATGGGTAAACTGGTCACAGACAAATGCTCGCTGTCCCGCTGTGTAGGCATCACCTTGACAAATGAAACATACATTGAAATAATTTCAAAGCATCTAAAAATAAAACAAATTAAATTGGCAACTGACTACACGTGTCGGTCCAGAATCACAAGCCCAAAAACACAAGATTATTGGGACAGTTGCTCACATACAGATAAACATTGGAATAAATAACTGAATAATATTTCTTCATTGAGGCATCAGTGTCACGAGCTCTTACTGATGGAGCCTTTATGTTAATCTCTCCATGGCAACCTGTAATTGTGGATGAGTGATATCTACGGTTGGACACTCACTTTGTTGGCAGCAGAAGTGGGCAGACCCAGTGTGATGTTGGGTAGTGAAGGAGACGTATACAGAGATAGTTGGCTGACTGAAACATCATGACCAGCTAACCGTTGAGCTAGAGACGACTAGAGCACACACACACACACACACACACACACACATCAGCAGTTTATAAAACAAATGTTCTCTTTCGTTACTCTTTACGACACTCTCCAAACATGACTCTCGTTTGCCATGTTCATCAGCATTACCTCGTTCAATGATGTGGAGATGGTCACACTGATGCCGTTGTCGCTCAGGTTGCCGTGTGAACTGTTGTTAGGGGAACTGGGCCCTGAACCAGGTGCGCTGCTGCACGTCAAATCTACTGACAGCCAGAATAAGAGGAAGAGTGAGTAAACTACATGAACATATCAGGTGTCCATGAGTGATGCGTGTTGCTAACAGCACCTGCCAAGTCCAGCGAGCGCTTCTTCTTCATGTTGATGGGGCTGTCTTTCCGCCGCAGTAATGGACCGCTCCGCCGCTCAGTCACTTTCTGCTTTAGGCGAGAACGCAGCTTAAGATTCGGCTCCGATGCTGTAATGGCAGAATGACAGCAGAAAGCGCTTCACATGTGACATTACATAGAAACCATCAATAAAGTCATCTGGCATGATTCACTCAAGACACGGGTTGGTCATCACTGCGGGTATGCTGAGAGACGTCTACAGCCGCCCGCACGAATGATGATGCAATAATACAAGAGCTCTCGACCACTGATGCTAGTATCATGAGGAACAATTGAAAATATAATCCTGAAGAGCAGCTTGAGGGTGAACAGCCTCTTTATAACAAGAGCTTTGAATGTAAACACTTCAGACACTCCACAATGCTTCAGCATATATTCATATGATTCATATATGTGTCAGTTCAATAGACACAACACATTCTGATCAACGTCTCGTGATGTGGAGTCTCATTACATGCTGTCACACAGACAGTGACGATCATCTATAAAGACACATTAAACATCAATGAAAGATCAAAGAAGAGTTCATGTAACAATCATGATTCTCTCATTATTTACTCACCCTCATGCGGTCTCAAACTTGAATTCTTCTGTGGAACACAAAAGCAGATATTTTGAAGGAAATATGTGTATGTCCATACAATGCAAGTCAATCACGTCCAAACATTCAAGCTCCAAAAAGCACATAAAGGCATCATATAAAGTTAATCCATATGACACCAGTGGTTTAATCCATGTCTTCTGAAGTGTGTGCTGCTCTCTGCTCATGCACCAAGTGCAAGGAAGTGTAATCAAGCTTGAAATCATGATCGTGCCAACAGACTTTAAATGGTAAGATGAGTTAATTTTTTGGCCTGTTTCTCATCAAAACAGATCTTACCGCTTTAACTCTTCTATGGTCTTCTTTTATTTAATAAAAATGGTTTCCTTTATCGGAGCGGTACAAGACGGGGACTTTTCCTCCACTTGCCAGCTGAACATAAAAAAGAAACGGGCATGGTTCGATAACCAAGGAGGCATTAAAAAAGCAACACCTTCTGTTCGGGTTTTCGGAAAGACCATTAGACAGAGCAGTTTCTTTTATCTATCAAACACAATCAATAAATCAGCCACAATGCAGAATAAAACACTCAGAAATTAAAGGGTGAGACCATAAAACATCCAGAGTGCAAAACGCACACACACATGCACACGCACTCGCACACACACGCACTCGCACACACACGCACTCGCACACACACGCACTCGCACACATACGCACTCGCACACACGCACTCGCACACGCATACGCACACGCACTCGCACACACGTACACACACGCACTCGCACACACGTACACACACACGCACGCACTCGCACACACGTGTACACACACACACACTCGCACACACTCACTCTCACAAAACAAAGAAAAAATTCTGAGTGACCCCAAATGTTGGAAAGTTCACCTTTTCCACTTAGATGCAGGTGCGTCACCTTCCAGACAAAGACATTTTGCCACAGATCAAAGTTATAAATGTGGTACTGCCGATTATTCCCACGCCATGATGCTCAATAACTGTTATAGTTTCTTCACCAGATAGCAGCGATGTGCCTTCAATATGTCACTTTCTCAGATTCTCTTCATGCTTCAAGTGGAGGTTTTTACTGTACTTAAGTTCATAAATGTGCTTTTTTGCAAATTAATGGTCAAATTGAGACATTTACATGCAAAAAAGATTAAAATAGCATAAAATAACAAAAGGGGTGCATCATTTTATTGTTATTAATTCAGGGAAGAAGAAATGGTATCATTACCATCATACACCTCTCTTTCTGGTCAAAAGTGACCGTGAGGACCAAAGTTCGGGCATGAATCCCATCAGAGGGTTTAAAGACATGAGGAGTCAAATGGATTATATTTATGACACTTATGTGCTTTTGAGCTTGACAGTTGGGACCCCATTGACTTACAATGTTTGGAAATGTTCACCTCATATCACCATCAAAATATGTGTTCAGCAGAAGAAGAAAAGTCACTCGCGTTTGAGACGGCACAAATGTGAGTATTGAGAGAATGATCATTTTTGGGTGAACTACTCCTTTAATGAAGAAAAGTGATGTGAGGAATCCACAGACCACATGATGTCACACTCCTGCTGCATGTGTGTGGTGATGTCAGCAGAGATGTCAGAGGTGATGATGTCATCAGTGAATACAGTGATCATATAACATGATGTCACCTTGCATGTCGTGTGTACAGAATATTGAGCTGTTATAAAGAGGGTTAGGGTCATAATCACTGAAAAATATGAATATTACTGTATCAAAGAATAAAGAGAGCAAATAATAAATGAGCAGGAAAGTTTAATGAGAAACATTAAATCAACACTAATCAGTGACAGACATTTTCTTCTGTGTGAGATTTATTATTAGTTCAGCACATGATCTGCACATGAAGAAAAGTGATTTATTTGGTTACTGGACACTGGTTCGGCACACACAGGCTGTGAAATTAACGAGACTCATAACTAACGGAATCCATTAACATAAATGCCACAAACTCACGGAAGCTGGAAGAAGTTTGAGGATGAATCGTGTTATTGAGGAGAGATGCAGCGCTGACAGAACCATGAGATTACTTCCTGTACACCGACATCAGTTTCCTCTTATCTGTCTGCGACACCTCACATGCATCTATATGCCACACACACACACACACACGCGTGCACACCCATACACAGGGGACCATGACACTTCCATGCTGGTTCAGGCTGGTTCAGGCAGGTTTGGTGCTAGTCTAGTTAGCTTTGATTTTCACTTGTTAATGCTGCTCAACCAACGTCCCAACACTGATGAGCAGCATTCAAACACAACGTGCAGAATATAATTATTCTCAAGATTATTTGTGCATCACAAGCTTCTCTGTATCATGGTCAAATATCTCCCAGAATACGAGTGTTTGAATGCGGGCAGTACCTGTTTTACGAAGAGGAAAGTCATCTTTAGACTCGTAGACGCCCATGGCAGTCTGACTGTATGTACTGACGGCCGACTGACGAGGATCTGAAGAACTGTGATGAGTTTTCCTGAGTGAGATGATCAAAAACACAATGAACTCTTCAGCACACTCACAGTCATATTCATAATAATAAAGATGAATCTGCCACCGTTTGAGAGAAACCGGTCCTGTTAAATGTGTCAAACACTGATCTGATCTCCGGTCAGGACTGATGATTACTCGTGTGATATTCTGACTGATACGTTTGTGGATAAATCATGTTTTTCTTCATCAGTGTGTTTAAATAACGTGTGTGTTCATCAGAAGTTTAGGATGTGTTAGATATGAATGAACATAAGAGCTTAAACACTCAATAAATGTCACATTTCCATCAACCCAAACTGAAGAGGCTCGAATGATCCGAGCACAACTGTAGAAACAGAAGCGGAGGATCATGTGATGTCGTACCAGTAGCGCGGGTCGCTGGTGATGCAGTGATTGAGACTGTGCTGAACGAGCGCTTTCTTTTTATTCAGAACAAACTCCTGCAGTCGCATCTTCACTTCTGTACTGGCCACCGCACCTGTTCACAACACGCACACACGCACGCACACACACCCGCACGCACGCACGCACGCACACACACACACACACACGCACGCACGCACACCCACACTTAGACATGAAACAATGCAACGAATCCCTTCACACAAATATTGCACTGCTCGGGAGAATGTTTTAATCGTTCATTTTCAGATTTGGTGAAAATATTACAGATATTGTTCACTTTGTGTTGCATTAAACGTTCTTTGAACAGGACATTGTGATTAAATCAGAACAACATCGTTTCTTTGTAACACACAAACACTGACGGGAATTTAACACAAAATTAATTAATTCAAAAGAATAAACTTCATTTGTGTTTTTGGGTGTCGCAGTCCAGAATGACCCTTTTTCACACATTTAAAGCAGCTTGTTCTGAAACTCCCCATCAGTGACGGGTACACTGCCACCCTCAATGTACAGCAGAACCACTGATGCCAACCACGTTTACCTCAATAAAACTCTGATGTCTATTGAGACCCGATCGCTCGTACACACTCCGTTATTGAGCAACTGTGAAATACAGAAATGACCCGCGACAAAACCACCGTAACACAAAATATAGTTGGAAATGTTTGCACATATTGCACAAAAGTGTTATTATTCTATTATTAATGGAATTATATGATTCTGTCGGCCTGATATTAAGTTTGTCACTTCTCGTCGTGATGAACACACACTCACTCTCCTGACCGCGCTGTTTGTTCTTGAGCAGCTGAAGCTTCTGTTCTCGCTGGTGTTTCTCCCTCTCCTGCTCCAGACGCTGCTGCTCCGTCTTCCTCTGATGCTCCAGAAGATCCTGCTGATGCTGAACACACAAACATTCACACACATGAACAGCTGCCGACCGCTCTGGAGGTTAAAGGCCACGTGTTTCATCACACTCTTGAGGAGTTTGTGTGGTGCTTTTTGACCTTCATGTGTTCCTGTAGCTGCGCCTCGTGTTGTCGTGACAACTGCTCTTGTCTCTGAAACTCTGTGATGAGGATCTGCCGCTGCACCTGCTGCTTGTGTTTGAGCGTCATCAGTTCCTGCTTCTCGTGGCGAGTCGAGTCCAACGCCGCGTCCACACGCAGGTCCATCGGGATCGCCGCAGGAGGAACTCGCACGGGCAGCGCTGAACTCAACTCAACTACACAAATGAGATTCACACATCAGAGGACACAAACACACATGTGTGTATACTCTCTCTCTCTCTCACACACACGTTTCAAAAACAATGTTGCCAAAGCATCATATAGAATAAATAAAATAAAAGCAAAATAAATTTTTTGTCCTATAACTTGGACAGTATATAATATAATTATTAGTAATATATAAATAACTGCAATATATAAATTATTATTATTATTTATTTGACCACATCACATTCTCTCTCTCTCCCTCACACACCCACATGAAGACACACTTAGGCTGACGCTGACACACACACACACACACACACACACACACACACACAACAGCATAACTAGAGCGGTGATCAATTTTCCAACCCTTCCATCAATTCTTCTAATCCCAAGATTTATCTTTTATTCTGCCTATTTTCAGTGACTGTGTTATAAATGATCTTTATTAAGTGTTCAGATGAACAAACTCACACAACTTAAACAATTAATCAGATCATAAATGAAACAACATGCCACTGTTCATATTTCCCATAATGTCCAAAGTTAGAAGATCTCATGAATAATTACGATCATTAGCTGAGAGAGACTTCATGTCATATGGACATTATAACTGAAATATACACAAATGAGTACAATACAATCAAATGAATTGAGATCAATAAAAGAGCTTGTGAATCAGAATCTGTATAACTACCAGCCTTAACAACAGCACATAAAGACAACAACAACAACAACAACAACAACATCACAACAGTTTCGCTGCAATACTTTATAACAGACAGAGCTGATCATTGAACACATGCAAGTGTCTATTACACGGATCATAACAGAATAAACAGTTTAAAGAGTAAAGTTGAGCTCACCACAAACACTGAAGCACCAGACGAGCATGTGTGTGTGTGTGTGTGTGTGTGTGTGTGTGTGTTGCTCTTACTGCTGTCTGTCTGTAAATAACAGTCTAACTCGATCACTTTCTCTCTGATGACATCAAAGAGCAAATGATTACACACGCACGCACGCGCGCACGCACACACACACACACACACGCACACGCACACGCACACGCACGCACGCACACACACACACACACGCACGCACACGCACGCGCGCACACACACACACACGCACGCACGCACGCACGCACGCACACACGCACACACGCACACCTAAATGATGACATATTATAGATTATGTCCCCCAGATTTGGAATTCGCTAACCTGTGAGGACTAATGTTGTTACTGTTATATCTTAGTAAACCGATCAGCTGGAATTTACTGTTATTAATGAGTTATTAATGAGTCATTAATGCGGCTGCATGAACTGTCTAACATACAGAAAAGCTTGTTTTGTTATTTTATTAATCACATACTTCATCATTAGTATATCCACAATACAATGGTTTCTCCCAAAGTTATTTATTCTCCATTAATCCACATCTTATGCAGTTTTGTGTTCACACAGTCGCCTTCAGCTGCTCACTGGAGATATTAATACAATTATTATTTAATTATTTTTAAACATGATTACAATAGTATTTTATCTAATTACACAAAGATGATTCATCGATATTATAGACATTATAGTTTTATCTTCTGTAAAGCTGCTTTGACATGATGTGTGTTGTGAAAGGTGCTATACAAATAAAATTGACTTGACAAAGTCAATCGGTTTAATTGTTATCGAACTACAAACATCCGCCGACTGCTGTCAATCACTACTACTAATCAATAAATAACCACAGACCACAGACTCTCACTGACTGAACCACAGACAATATTTTTACATATTATGGGACACTATAGACACACATACTGAGAGCAATGGGCTCAAACACGCATGTAACCATGGCAACCTCCGTTCAACATATAACTGTGATATGTTTGAGTTCATAGGCGCTCCCCTCTGAATGTTTGCTGAGAAACGTCAAATTCCTGTGATAACACTCTCAAACGAATCGTTCATGGGTTCTGAGCAGTGATTGGCTCAGAGGAACCGGCACACATGACCTGCAGAAAGCGCAGGATGGTGTCTAACAGCTCACGTGCAGCACTGTCACATATTAATCCCAATAATGAACGACTGATATAAAACTCGCCGGTTTCTTCTGCAGCTGGTTTAAAGTCTGTATAAGCAGCATGTTAATGAGTTCTAGTTATGTAATCTCTCTCCTGCATTCAGAGGCGCATGACACATGCAATCACGGGTTTGGCGCAGGTAGACAAATGTGCTGCCAAGAGATTTCAGATGGATCAGAGAGCGAAGCTTTGACAAACTCATAAAACTCCTGAAAACTCTGATCAGCAATAGAAACCCACACCAGGGAGAAACAAACTCTTCCCTACAGATGTACCCAATCTGGAAAACAATATTCACATGGAGCAGAAACATGAAAATATCACAGTTATCATTAATATCGGCACTCCATTTCTACAACAATCTCCTTGAAGACACAGTGAGCAATGTTTTATTGGTCCTTCAGTGATATTCATAATGCACGACTTATTAAAACAACAGCAGCATCTAAAATATAATCATGTATTTCATATGACCTGCCACACTGATCTGAAGTCAGTATATAAATCATTATGACCCCTTTATTTTGGCGGTGACGCTGGTGTAAAGTGTGTGAGCATCAGGAGGAAACACGTATGATCCTGTTTAAATGAAGCACTTAAGTGTTACATTAATCATCTTGCTGCTGATTTGAAATGAGGCACAACAATTATTGTACATTCATATAGCCGAAGCATTGACAGCTGAGCTGCAAACAAATAAAACAGCAAAATCATGTATCATCCAGTGTGCTAAATACATGTGTCTATGTCATGTATCATCCAGTGTGCTAAATACATGTGTCTATGTCATGTATCATCCAGTGTGCTAAATACATGTGTCTCTGTCATGTATCATCCAGTGTGCTAAATACATGTGTCTCTGTCATGTATCATCCAGTGTGCTAAATACATGTGTCTCTGTCATGTATCATCCAGTGTGATAAATACATGTGTCTCTCATGTATCATCCAGTGTACTAAATACATGTGTCTCTGTCATGTATCATCCAGTGTGCTAAATACATGTGTCTCTGTCATGTATCATCCAGTGTGCTAAATACATGTGTCTCTCATGTATCATCCAGTGTGCTAAATACATGTGTCTCTGTCATGTATCATCCAGTGTGATAAATACATGTGTCTATGTCATGTATCATCCAGTGTGCTAAATACATGTGTCTATGTCATGTATCATCCAGTGTGATAAATACATGTGTCTCTGTCATGTACCATACAGTGTGATAAATACATGTGTCTATGTCATGTATCATCCAGTGTGATAAATACATGTGTCTCTGTCATGTACCATCCAGTGTGATAAATACATGTGTCTCTGTCATGTATCATCCAGTGTGCTAAATACATGTGTCTCTGTCATGTATCATCCAGTGTGATAAATACATGTGTCTCTCATGTATCATCCAGTGTGCTAAATACATGTGTCTCTGTCATGTATCATCCAGTGTGCTAACTACATGTGTCTCTCATGTATCATCCAGTGTGCTAAATACATGTGTCTCTGTCATGTATCATCCAGTGTGATAAATACATGTGTCTCTCATGTACCATCCAGTGTGATAAATACATGTGTCTATGTCATGTATCATCCAGTGTGCTAAATACATGTGTCTATGTCATGTACCATCCAGTGTGCTAAATACATGTGTCTATGTCATGTATCATCCAGTGTGCTAAATACATGTGTCTATGTCATGTATCATCCAGTGTGCTAAATACATGTGTCTCTGTCATGTATCATCCAGTGTGATAAATACATGTGTCTCTGTCATGTACCATCCAGTGTGCTAAATACATGTGTCTCTGTCATGTACCATCCAGTGTGCTAAATACATGTGTCTCTGTCATGTATCATCCAGTGTGATAAATACATGTGTCTCTGTCATGTACCATCCAGTGTGATAAATACATGTGTCTCTGTCATGTATCATCCAGTGTGATAAATACATGTGTCTCTGTCATGTATCATCCAGTGTGATAAATACATGTGTCTCTGTCATGTATCATCCAGTGTGATAAATACATGTGTCTCTGTCATGTATCATCCAGTGTGATAAATACATGTGTCTCTGTCATGTACCATACAGTGTGATAAATACATGTGTCTATGTCATGTATCATCCAGTGTGATAAATACATGTGTCTCTGTCATGTACCATCCAGTGTGATAAATACATGTGTCTCTGTCATGTATCATCCAGTGTGCTAAATACATGTGTCTCTGTCATGTATCATCCAGTGTGATAAATACATGTGTCTCTCATGTATCATCCAGTGTGCTAAATACATGTGTCTCTGTCATGTATCATCCAGTGTGCTAAATACATGTGTCTCTCATGTATCATCCAGTGTGCTAAATACATGTGTCTCTGTCATGTATCATCCAGTGTGCTAAATACATGTGTCTCTGTCATGTATCATCCAGTGTGCTAAATACATGTGTCTCTGTCATGTATCATCCAGTGTGCTAAATACATGTGTC
Source organism: Xyrauchen texanus (assembly GCF_025860055.1). Classification (NCBI taxonomy): domain Eukaryota; kingdom Metazoa; phylum Chordata; class Actinopteri; order Cypriniformes; family Catostomidae; genus Xyrauchen; species Xyrauchen texanus. Next base: position 47,699,798 of record NC_068288.1, read on the forward strand.
TCTGTCATGTACCATCCAGTGTGATAAATACATGTGTCTATGTCATGTATCATCCAGTGTGCTAAATACATGTGTCTATGTCATGTACCATCCAGTGTGCTAAATACATGTGTCTATGTCATGTATCATCCAGTGTGCTAAATACATGTGTCTATGTCATGTATCATCCAGTGTGCTAAATACATGTGTCTCTGTCATGTATCATCCAGTGTGATAAATACATGTGTCTCTGTCATGTACCATCCAGTGTGATAAATACATGTGTCTCTGTCATGTACCATCCAGTGTGCTAAATACATGTGTCTCTGTCATGTATCATCCAGTGTGATAAATACATGTGTCTCTGTCATGTACCATCCAGTGTGATAAATACATGTGTCTCTGTCATGTATCATCCAGTGTGATAAATACATGTGTCTCTGTCATTATCATCCAGTGTGATAAATACATGTGTCTCTGTCATGTATCATCCAGTGTGATAAATACATGTGTCTCTGTCATGTACCATCCAGTGTGATAAATACATGTGTCTCTGTCATGTACCATCCAGTGTGCTAAATACATGTGTCTCTCATGTACCATCCAGTGTGATAAATACATGTGTCTCTCATGTATCATCCAGTGTGATAAATACATGTGTCTCTCATGTACCATCCAGTGTGATAAATACATGTGTCTCTCATGTATCATCCAGTGTGATAAATACATGTGTCTCTCATGTACCATCCAGTGTGATAAATACATGTGTCTCTCATGTACCATCCAGTGTGATAAATACATGTGTCTCTGTCATGTACCATCCAGTGTGCTAAATACATGTGTCTCTGTCATGTACCATCCAGTGTGATAAATACATGTGTCTCTGTCATGTACCATCCAGTGTGATAAATACATGTGTCTCTGTCATGTACCATCCAGTGTGCTAAATACATGTGTCTCTGTCATGTATTTATCACACTGGATGATACATGTGTCTCTGTCATGTACCATCCAGTGTGATAAATACATGTGTCTCTGTCATGTACCATCCAGTGTGATAAATACATGTGTCTCTGTCATGTACCATCCAGTGTGATAAATACATGTGTCTCTGTCATGTACCATCCAGTGTGATAAATACATGTGTCTCTGTCATGTACCATCCAGTGTGATAAATACATGTGTCTCTGTCATGTATCATCCAGTGTGATAAATACATGTGTCTCTGTCATGTATCATCCAGTGTGATAAATACATGTGTCTCTGTCATGTACCATCCAGTGTGCTAAATACGTGTGTCTCTGTCGTGTATCATCCAGTGTGCTAAATACATGTGTCTCTGTCATGTATCATCCAGTGTGCTAAATACATGTGTCTCTGTCATGTATCATCCAGTGTGCTAAATACATGTGTCTCTCATGTATCATCCAGTGTGCTAAATACATGTGTCTCTGTCATGTATCATCCAGTGTGATAAATACATGTGTCTCTGTCATGTACCATCCAGTGTGATAAATACATGTGTCTATGTCATGTATCATCCAGTGTGCTAAATACATGTGTCTATGTCATGTACCATCCAGTGTGCTAAATACATGTGTCTATGTCATGTATCATCCAGTGTGCTAAATACATGTGTCTATGTCATGTACCATCCAGTGTGCTAAATACATGTGTCTCTGTCATGTACCATCCAGTGTGCTAAATACATGTGCCTCTGTCATGTACCATCCAGTGTGATAAATACATGTGTCTCTGTCATGTACCATCCAGTGTGATAAATACATGTGCCTCTGTCATGTACCATCCAGTGTGCTAAATACATGTGCCTCTGTCATGTACCATCCAGTGTGCTAAATACATGTGTCTCTGTCATGTACCATCCAGTGTGCTAAATACATGTGTCTCTCATGTACCATCCAGTGTGATAAATACATGTGTCTCTCATGTACCATCCAGTGTGATAAATACATGTGTCTCTCATGTACCATCCAGTGTGATAAATACATGTGTCTCTCATGTATCATCCAGTGTGATAAATACATGTGTCTCTCATGTACCATCCAGTGTGATAAATACATGTGTCTCTCATGTACCATCCAGTGTGCTAAATACATGTGTCTCTGTCATGTACCATCCAGTGTGCTAAATACATGTGTCTCTGTCATGTACCATCCAGTGTGCTAAATACATGTGTCTCTGTCATGTACCATCCAGTGTGCTAAATACATGTGTCTCTGTCATGTACCATCCAGTGTGCTAAATACATGTGTCTCTGTCATGTACCATCCAGTGTGATAAATACATGTGTCTCTCTCATGTACCATCCAGTGTGATAAATACATGTGTCTCTCATGTATCATCCAGTGTGCTAAATACATGTGTCTCTGTCATGTACCATCCAGTGTGATAAATACATGTGTCTCTGTCATGTACCATCCAGTGTGATAAATACATGTGTCTATGTCATGTATCATCCAGTGTGATAAATACATGTGTCTCTGTTATGTATCATCCAGTGTGCTAAATACATGTGTCTCTGTCATGTACCATCCAGTGTGCTAAATACATGTGTCTCTGTCATGTACCATCCAGTGTGATAAATACATGTGTCTCTGTCATGTACCATCCAGTGTGATAAATACATGTGTCTCTGTAATGTACCATCCAGTGTGCTAAATACATGTGTCTCTGTCATGTATCATCACACTGGATGATACATGTGTCTCTGTCATGTACCATCCAGTGTGATAAATACATGTGTCTCTGTCATGTATCATCCAGTGTGCTAAATACATGTGTCTCTGTCATGTACCATCCAGTGTGATAAATACATGTGTCTCTGTCATGTATCATCCAGTGTGCTAAATACATGTGTCTCTGTCATGTACCATCCAGTGTGATAAATACATGTGTCTCTGTCATGTACCATCCAGTGTGCTAAATACATGTGTCTCTGTCATGTATCATCCAGTGTGATAAATACATGTGTCTCTGTCATGTACCATCCAGTGTGATAAATACATGTGTCTCTGTCATGTACCATCCAGTGTGATAAATACATGTGTCTCTGTCATGTATCATCCAGTGTGATAAATACATGTGTCTCTCATGTATCATCCAGTGTGCTAAATACATGTGTCTCTGTCATGTATCATCCAGTGTGCTAAATACATGTGTCTCTGTCATGTACCATCCAGTGTGATAAATACATGTGTCTCTCATGTATCATCCAGTGTGATAAATACATGTGTCTCTCATGTACCATCCAGTGTGATAAATACATGTGTCTCTCATGTACCATCCAGTGTGATAAATACATGTGTCTCTGTCATGTATCATCCAGTGTGATAAATACATGTGTCTCTGTCATGTACCATCCAGTGTGCTAAATACGTGTGTCTCTGTCGTGTATCATCCAGTGTGCTAAATACATGTGTCTCTGTCATGTATCATCCAGTGTGCTAAATACATGTGTCTCTGTCATGTATCATCCAGTGTGCTAAATACATGTGTCTCTGTCATGTATCATCCAGTGTGCTAAATACATGTGTCTCTGTCATGTATCATCCAGTGTGATAAATACATGTGTCTCTGTCATGTACCATCCAGTGTGATAAATACATGTGTCTATGTCATGTATCATCCAGTGTGCTAAATACATGTGTCTATGTCATGTACCATCCAGTGTGCTAAATACATGTGTCTATGTCATGTATCATCCAGTGTGCTAAATACATGTGTCTCTGTCATGTATCATCCAGTGTGCTAAATACATGTGTCTCTGTCATGTACCATCCAGTGTGATAAATACATGTGCCTCTGTCATGTATCATCCAGTGTGATAAATACATGTGTCTCTGTCATGTACCATCCAGTGTGATAAATACATGTGCCTCTGTCATGTACCATCCAGTGTGCTAAATACATGTGCCTCTGTCATGTACCATCCAGTGTGCTAAATACATGTGTCTCTGTCATGTACCATCCAGTGTGCTAAATACATGTGTCTCTCATGTACCATCCAGTGTGATAAATACATGTGTCTCTCATGTACCATCCAGTGTGATAAATACATGTGTCTCTCATGTACCATCCAGTGTGATAAATACATGTGTCTCTCATGTATCATCCAGTGTGATAAATACATGTGTCTCTCATGTACCATCCAGTGTGATAAATACATGTGTCTCTCATGTACCATCCAGTGTGCTAAATACATGTGTCTCTGTCATGTACCATCCAGTGTGCTAAATACATGTGTCTCTGTCATGTACCATCCAGTGTGCTAAATACATGTGTCTCTGTCATGTACCATCCAGTGTGCTAAATACATGTGTCTCTGTCATGTACCATCCAGTGTGCTAAATACATGTGTCTCTGTCATGTACCATCCAGTGTGATAAATACATGTGTCTCTCTCATGTACCATCCAGTGTGATAAATACATGTGTCTCTCATGTATCATCCAGTGTGCTAAATACATGTGTCTCTGTCATGTACCATCCAGTGTGATAAATACATGTGTCTCTGTCATGTACCATCCAGTGTGATAAATACATGTGTCTATGTCATGTATCATCCAGTGTGATAAATACATGTGTCTCTGTTATGTATCATCCAGTGTGCTAAATACATGTGTCTCTGTCATGTACCATCCAGTGTGCTAAATACATGTGTCTCTGTCATGTACCATCCAGTGTGATAAATACATGTGTCTCTGTCATGTACCATCCAGTGTGATAAATACATGTGTCTCTGTAATGTACCATCCAGTGTGCTAAATACATGTGTCTCTGTCATGTATTTATCACACTGGATGATACATGTGTCTCTGTCATGTACCATCCAGTGTGATAAATACATGTGTCTCTGTCATGTATCATCCAGTGTGCTAAATACATGTGTCTCTGTCATGTATCATCCAGTGTGCTAAATACATGTGTCTCTGTCATGTACCATCCAGTGTGATAAATACATGTGTCTCTGTCATGTATCATCCAGTGTGCTAAATACATGTGTCTCTGTCATGTACCATCCAGTGTGATAAATACATGTGTCTCTGTCATGTACCATCCAGTGTGCTAAATACATGTGTCTCTGTCATGTATCATCCAGTGTGATAAATACATGTGTCTCTGTCATGTACCATCCAGTGTGATAAATACATGTGTCTCTGTCATGTACCATCCAGTGTGATAAATACATGTGTCTCTGTCATGTATCATCCAGTGTGATAAATACATGTGTCTCTCATGTATCATCCAGTGTGCTAAATACATGTGTCTCTGTCATGTATCATCCAGTGTGCTAAATACATGTGTCTCTGTCATGTATCATCCAGTGTGCTAAATACATGTGTCTATGTCATGTACCATCCAGTGTGCTAAATACATGTGTCTGTCATGTATCATCCAGTGTGCTAAATACATGTGTCTATGTCATGTATCATCCAGTGTGCTAAATACATGTGTCTCTGTCATGTATCATCCAGTGTGATAAATACATGTGTCTCTGTCATGTACCATCCAGTGTGATAAATACATGTGTCTCTGTCATGTACCATCCAGTGTGCTAAATACATGTGTCTCTGTCATGTATCATCCAGTGTGATAAATACATGTGTCTCTGTCATGTACCATCCAGTGTGATAAATACATGTGTCTCTGTCATGTATCATCCAGTGTGCTAAATACATGTGTCTCTCATGTATCATCCAGTGTGCTAAATACATGTGTCTCTGTCATGTATCATCCAGTGTGCTAAATACATGTGTCTCTGTCATGTATCATCCAGTGTGATAAATACATGTGTCTCTGTCATGTACCATCCAGTGTGATAAATACATGTGTCTATGTCATGTATCATCCAGTGTGCTAAATACATGTGTCTATGTCATGTATCATCCAGTGTGCTAAATACATGTGTCTCTGTCATGTATCATCCAGTGTGATAAATACATGTGTCTCTCATGTATCATCCAGTGTGCTAAATACATGTGTCTCTGTCATGTATCATCCAGTGTGCTAAATACATGTGTCTCTGTCATGTATCATCCAGTGTGCTAAATACATGTGTCTCTCATGTATCATCCAGTGTGCTAAATACATGTGTCTCTGTCATGTATCATCCAGTGTGATAAATACATGTGTCTCTGTCATGTACCATCCAGTGTGATAAATACATGTGTCTATGTCATGTATCATCCAGTGTGCTAAATACATGTGTCTATGTCATGTACCATCCAGTGTGCTAAATACATGTGTCTATGTCATGTATCATCCAGTGTGCTAAATACATGTGTCTCTGTCATGTATCATCCAGTGTGCTAAATACATGTGTCTCTGTCATGTACCATCCAGTGTGATAAATACATGTGCCTCTGTCATGTATCATCCAGTGTGATAAATACATGTGTCTCTGTCATGTACCATCCAGTGTGATAAATACATGTGCCTCTGTCATGTACCATCCAGTGTGCTAAATACATGTGCCTCTGTCATGTACCATCCAGTGTGCTAAATACATGTGTCTCTGTCATGTACCATCCAGTGTGCTAAATACATGTGTCTCTCATGTACCATCCAGTGTGATAAATACATGTGTCTCTCATGTACCATCCAGTGTGATAAATACATGTGTCTCTCATGTACCATCCAGTGTGATAAATACATGTGTCTCTCATGTATCATCCAGTGTGATAAATACATGTGTCTCTCATGTACCATCCAGTGTGATAAATACATGTGTCTCTCATGTACCATCCAGTGTGCTAAATACATGTGTCTCTGTCATGTACCATCCAGTGTGCTAAATACATGTGTCTCTGTCATGTACCATCCAGTGTGCTAAATACATGTGTCTCTGTCATGTACCATCCAGTGTGCTAAATACATGTGTCTCTGTCATGTACCATCCAGTGTGCTAAATACATGTGTCTCTGTCATGTACCATCCAGTGTGATAAATACATGTGTCTCTCTCATGTACCATCCAGTGTGATAAATACATGTGTCTCTCATATATCATCCAGTGTGCTAAATACATGTGTCTCTGTCATGTACCATCCAGTGTGATAAATACATGTGTCTCTGTCATGTACCATCCAGTGTGATAAATACATGTGTCTATGTCATGTATCATCCAGTGTGATAAATACATGTGTCTCTGTTATGTATCATCCAGTGTGCTAAATACATGTGTCTCTGTCATGTACCATCCAGTGTGCTAAATACATGTGTCTCTGTCATGTACCATCCAGTGTGATAAATACATGTGTCTCTGTCATGTACCATCCAGTGTGATAAATACATGTGTCTCTGTAATGTACCATCCAGTGTGATAAATACATGTGTCTCTGTCATGTATTTATCACACTGGATGATACATGTGTCTCTGTCATGTACCATCCAGTGTGATAAATACATGTGTCTCTGTCATGTATCATCCAGTGTGCTAAATACATGTGTCTCTGTCATGTATCATCCAGTGTGCTAAATACATGTGTCTCTGTCATGTACCATCCAGTGTGATAAATACATGTGTCTCTGTCATGTATCATCCAGTGTGCTAAATACATGTGTCTCTGTCATGTACCATCCAGTGTGATAAATACATGTGTCTCTGTCATGTACCATCCAGTGTGCTAAATACATGTGTCTCTGTCATGTATCATCCAGTGTGATAAATACATGTGTCTCTGTCATGTACCATCCAGTGTGATAAATACATGTGTCTCTGTCATGTACCATCCAGTGTGATAAATACATGTGTCTCTGTCATGTATCATCCAGTGTGATAAATACATGTGTCTCTCATGTATCATCCAGTGTGCTAAATACATGTGTCTCTGTCATGTATCATCCAGTGTGCTAAATACATGTGTCTCTGTCATGTATCATCCAGTGTGCTAAATACATGTGTCTATGTCATGTACCATCCAGTGTGCTAAATACATGTGTCTGTCATGTATCATCCAGTGTGCTAAATACATGTGTCTATGTCATGTATCATCCAGTGTGCTAAATACATGTGTCTCTGTCATGTATCATCCAGTGTGATAAATACATGTGTCTCTGTCATGTACCATCCAGTGTGATAAATACATGTGTCTCTGTCATGTACCATCCAGTGTGCTAAATACATGTGTCTCTGTCATGTATCATCCAGTGTGATAAATACATGTGTCTCTGTCATGTACCATCCAGTGTGATAAATACATGTGTCTCTGTCATGTATCATCCAGTGTGCTAAATACATGTGTCTCTCATGTATCATCCAGTGTGCTAAATACATGTGTCTCTGTCATGTATCATCCAGTGTGCTAAATACATGTGTCTCTGTCATGTATCATCCAGTGTGATAAATACATGTGTCTCTGTCATGTACCATCCAGTGTGATAAATACATGTGTCTATGTCATGTATCATCCAGTGTGCTAAATACATGTGTCTATGTCATGTACCATCCAGTGTGCTAAATACATGTGTCTCTGTCATGTATCATCCAGTGTGATAAATACATGTGTCTCTGTCATGTACCATCCAGTGTGATAAATACATGTGTCTCTGTCATGTACCATCCAGTGTGATAAATACATGTGTCTCTGTCATGTATCATCCAGTGTGATAAATACATGTGTCTCTGTCATGTACCATCCAGTGTGATAAATACATGTGTCTCTGTCATGTACCATCCAGTGTGATAAATACATGTGTCTCTGTCATGTACCATCCAGTGTGCTAAATACATGTGTCTCTGTCATGTACCATCCAGTGTGCTAAATACATGTGTCTCTGTCATGTACCATCCAGTGTGATAAATACATGTGTCTCTCATGTACCATCCAGTGTGATAAATACATGTGTCTCTCATGTACCATCCAGTGTGATAAATACATGTGTCTCTCATGTACCATCCAGTGTGCTAAATACATGTGTCTCTGTCATGTACCATCCAGTGTGTTAAATACATGTGTCTCTGTCATGTACCATCCAGTGTGCTAAATACATGTGTCTCTGTCATGTACCATCCAGTGTGCTAAATACATGTGTCTCTGTCATGTACCATCCAGTGTGCTAAATACATGTGTCTCTGTCATGTACCATCCAGTGTGATAAATACATGTGCCTCTGTCATGTATCATCCAGTGTGATAAATACATGTGTCTCTGTCATGTACCATCCAGTGTGCTAAATACATGTGTCTCTCATGTATCATCCAGTGTGCTAAATACATGTGTCTCTGTCATGTACCATCCAGTGTGCTAAATACATGTGTCTCTGTCATGTACCATCCAGTGTGCTAAATACATGTGTCTCTGTCATGTATCATCCAGTGTGCTAAATACATGTGTCTCTGTCATGTACCATCCAGTGTGATAAATACATGTGTCTCTGTCATGTACCATCCAGTGTGCTAAATACATGTGTCTCTGTCATGTATTTATCACACTGGATGATACATGTGTCTCTGTCATGTACCATCCAGTGTGATAAATACATGTGTCTCTGTCATGTACCATCCAGTGTGATAAATACATGTGTCTCTGTCATGTATCATCCAGTGTGCTAAATACATGTGTCTCTGTCATGTATCATCCAGTGTGCTAAATACATGTGTCTCTGTCATGTACCATCCACTGTGATAAATACATGTGTCTCTGTCATGTACCATCCAGTGTGATAAATACATGTGTCTCTGTCATGTATCATCCAGTGTGATAAATACATGTGTCTCTGTCATGTACCATCCAGTGTGATAAATACATGTGTCTCTGTCATGTACCATCCAGTGTGCTAAATACATGTGTCTCTGTCATGTACCATCCAGTGTGATAAATACATGTGTCTCTCATGTACCATCCAGTGTGATAAATACATGTGTCTCTCATGTACCATCCAGTGTGATAAATACATGTGTCTCTCATGTACCATCCAGTGTGCTAAATACATGTGTCTCTGTCATGTACCATCCAGTGTGTTAAATACATGTGTCTCTGTCATGTACCATCCAGTGTGCTAAATACATGTGTCTCTGTCATGTACCATCCAGTGTGCTAAATACATGTGTCTCTGTCATGTACCATCCAGTGTGCTAAATACATGTGTCTCTGTCATGTACCATCCAGTGTGATAAATACATGTGCCTCTGTCATGTATCATCCAGTGTGATAAATACATGTGTCTCTGTCATGTACCATCCAGTGTGCTAAATACATGTGTCTCTCATGTATCATCCAGTGTGCTAAATACATGTGTCTCTGTCATGTACCATCCAGTGTGCTAAATACATGTGTCTCTGTCATGTACCATCCAGTGTGCTAAATACATGTGTCTCTGTCATGTATCATCCAGTGTGCTAAATACATGTGTCTCTGTCATGTACCATCCAGTGTGATAAATACATGTGTCTCTGTCATGTACCATCCAGTGTGCTAAATACATGTGTCTCTGTCATGTATTTATCACACTGGATGATACATGTGTCTCTGTCATGTACCATCCAGTGTGATAAATACATGTGTCTCTGTCATGTACCATCCAGTGTGATAAATACATGTGTCTCTGTCATGTATCATCCAGTGTGCTAAATACATGTGTCTCTGTCATGTATCATCCAGTGTGCTAAATACATGTGTCTCTGTCATGTACCATCCAGTGTGATAAATACATGTGTCTCTGTCATGTATCATCCAGTGTGCTAAATACATGTGTCTCTGTCATGTACCATCCAGTGTGATAAATACATGTGTCTCTGTCATGTACCATCCAGTGTGCTAAATACATGTGTCTCTGTCATGTATCATCCAGTGTGCTAAATACATGTGTCTCTGTCATGTACCATCCAGTGTGATAAATACATGTGTCTCTGTCATGTATCATCCAGTGTGATAAATACATGTGTCTCTCATGTATCATCCAGTGTGCTAAATACATGTGTCTCTGTCATGTATCATCCAGTGTGCTAAATACATGTGTCTCTGTCATGTACCATCCAGTGTGCTAAATACATGTGTCTCTGTCATGTACCATCCAGTGTGATAAATACATGTGTCTCTGTCATGTACCATCCAGTGTGATAAATACATGTGTCTCTGTCATGTATCATCCAGTGTGATAAATACATGTGTCTCTGTCATGTATCATCCAGTGTGATAAATACATGTGTCTCTGTCATGTATCATCCAGTGTGATAAATACATGTGTCTCTGTCATGTATCATCCAGTGTGATAAATACATGTGTCTCTGTCATGTACCATCCAGTGTGCTAAATACATGTGTCTCTGTCATGTATCATCCAGTGTGATAAATACATGTGTCTCTGTCATGTACCATCCAGTGTGCTAAATACATGTGTCTCTGTCATGTATCATCCAGTGTGCTAAATACATGTGTCTCTGTCATGTATCATCCAGTGTGCTAAATACATGTGTCTCTGTCATGTATCATCCAGTGTGCTAAATACATGTGTCTCTGTCATGTACCATCCAGTGTGATAAATACATGTGTCTCTGTCATGTATCATCCAGTGTGATAAATACATGTGTCTCTGTCATGTACCATCCAGTGTGATAAATACATGTGTCTCTGTCATGTACCATCCAGTGTGATAAATACATGTGTCTCTGTCATGTATCATCCAGTGTGATAAATACATGTGTCTCTGTCATGTATCATCCAGTGTGATAAATACATGTGTCTCTGTCATGTATCATCCAGTGTGATAAATACATGTGTCTCTGTCATGTACCATCCAGTGTGCTAAATACATGTGTCTCTGTCATGTATCATCCAGTGTGCTAAATACATGTGTCTCTCATGTATCATCCAGTGTGCTAAATACATGTGTCTCTGTCATGTATCATCCAGTGTGCTAAATACATGTGTCTCTCATGTATCATCCAGTGTGCTAAATACATGTGTCTCTGTCATGTATCATCCAGTGTGATAAATACATGTGTCTATGTCATGTATCATCCAGTGTGCTAAATACATGTGTCTATGTCATGTACCATCCAGTGTGCTAAATACATGTGTCTATGTCATGTATCATCCAGTGTGCTAAATACATGTGTCTATGTCATGTATCATCCAGTGTGCTAAATACATGTGTCTCTGTCATGTACCATCCAGTGTGATAAATACATGTGCCTCTGTCATGTACCATCCAGTGTGCTAAATACATGTGTCTCTGTCATGTACCATCCAGTATGCTAAATACATGTGTCTCTCATGTACCATCCAGTGTGATAAATACATGTGTCTCTCATGTACCATCCAGTGTGATAAATACATGTGTCTCTCATGTACCATCCAGTGTGATAAATACATGTGTCTCTCATGTATCATCCAGTGTGATAAATACATGTGTCTCTCATGTACCATCCAGTGTGATAAATACATGTGTCTCTCATGTACCATCCAGTGTGCTAAATACATGTGTCTCTGTCATGTACCATCCAGTGTGCTAAATACATGTGTCTCTGTCATGTACCATCCAGTGTGCTAAATACATGTGTCTCTGTCATGTACCATCCAGTGTGCTAAATACATGTGTCTCTGTCATGTACCATCCAGTGTGCTAAATACATGTGTCTCTGTCATGTACCATCCAGTGTGATAAATACATGTGTCTCTGTCATGTACCATCCAGTGTGATAAATACATGTGCCTCTGTCATGTATCATCCAGTGTGATAAATACATGTGTCTCTGTCATGTACCATCCAGTGTGCTAAATACATGTGTCTCTCATGTATCATCCAGTGTGCTAAATACATGTGTCTCTGTCATGTACCATCCAGTGTGCTAAATACATGTGTCTCTGTCATGTACCATCCAGTGTGCTAAATACATGTGTCTCTGTCATGTATCATCCAGTGTGCTAAATACATGTGTCTCTGTCATGTACCATCCAGTGTGCTAAATACATGTGTCTCTGTCATGTACCATCCAGTGTGATAAATACATGTGTCTCTGTCATGTACCATCCAGTGTGATAAATACATGTGTCTCTGTCATGTACCATCCAGTGTGCTAAATACTTGTGTCTCTGTCATGTATTTATCACACTGGATGATACATGTGTCTCTGTCATGTATCATCCAGTGTGCTAAATACATGTGTCTCTGTCATGTACCATCCAGTGTGATAAATACATGTGTCTCTGTCATGTATCATCCAGTGTGATAAATACATGTGTCTCTGTCATGTATCATCCAGTGTGCTAAATACATGTGTTGTGAAATGAAAACATCAAGACTGCTGATTAGACGAAGCTGCAGCGCATCCTGCTCGTGAAACATCATGAAACAGGTGTTACCTGCAGGAATGTGATCAAACGCTGATGGCTTCAACATCTCCACCGACTCATCCATCTGAGACTCTGAGAGAGAGAGAGAGAGAGAGAGATCAATAAATGTCATCAAAAGCTGAGAGGACAATCACAGGCTGATCAATCGACTGATATCTGATCATTACCAGCATCGACTGAAAACTGGGTCTGATTGGCAGAAGCTATTTTTGCTCTTGTGCCAGTTCCAAAATCAACTGAGCTTGAGAACCGATAATGTACATTTTCTATATTCAATCATTTTATTTTACTTTGAGTGAATATTGTAAATTAGCACACATGTATTCTCTCTCTCTCTCTCTCTCTCTCTCTCTCTCTCTCTCTGCTAATTCGGTGCATGTTTCATGTGCATTAAACTGTAGAAATAACATCTGTATTAAATCTCTAGATATAAACTCATAATTGTTTATGACTAAATTACTCTGAACCAAAAGTAAATGTCTGCAGGAAAACTAAAGAAATTCTTTGGAAAGAAAAGACTTTCAGAGAATAACACAAACAGAATGAAGATCGCAGAGATGCAGTGAGTCCAACAGAGTCGAACGCATTTGAACAATGTCATTGATGAGCTGCAACAGAAATGATCCGAGAACATGAAGACTTCTGCTTCAGCCATGACATGAGTATGTCTCATAAGAACGGCAGAGAGAGTTAGTATTATAATAACATATGCAACTCTAGTGTAAGGAACTAAGAAATGGTTCTTATTCAGAAAAGGTGAATTTTTCCCATTTCAGTGCGAGTGGTTTTCATGACTTTTGGTTCCATTAATGGTTCTTGCTCATGCAGTTTTCCACCAATGCAGACGAAACACTGTCCTAAAATACTGAGTGTTTCCAGTAGTGCATTTCAGTGGCAGCGCTGCCACCTACTGAATCTACAGCGTAAAGCACGCATCGCGTCCAGTGTCTTCCGATTACTGAACAAATAACTCTATGAGCTGGTTCTCCTGAAGTTTGCAGACGTCACCACTGTCATCGGTCTCATCCGAGATGACGATGAGTCTGTATACAGAGGAGAGGTTTAATGGCTGTCTGTCTGGTGCAGTCATAGCAACCTGGAGCTGAACACGCTCAAAACAGTGCAGATGATTGTGGACTTTAGGAGGAACACCCCAACACTGACCCCCTCACCATTCTGAACAGCACTGTGGCAGCAGTGGAGTCATTCAGGTTCCTGGGCACTACCATCTCACAGGACCTGATGAAGGAGACCCACATTGACTCCATTGTGAAAAAGGAGCTGCTAACCTGCTAGCGACCAAGACGGACTTGCAACAAATTTGGAAAAGTTGAACGATTTAGAGAATTGTAGCTGGCGAACAATGTCAAAATTATTGGAATTCCTGAGAACGAAGAAGGCAGAGATATGGTGAAATTCCTAGACGAGCTCTTCCCGACTCTTTTTCTTGGAAGAACCACAGCAAGCGATGCCCTTCATGAAGTCAATGATCAAATAAGTCATTGTGCGATACTGTCTATGCAGTCGAGTGGACCTGTCTCACTGAAGATTCACTTATCCGTCCGAGCGCCGCCTTTGTTTCTTGGTTCTGTCTAGCGGCTGGAGTTTGTTTTGTGCAGTAACACACCTTTGGGAGAGTTTGTGAATGAATCTGTGAATATTCTTTATGCGCATGCCTCCTATTGGTTTATAGTTTGTTTTGTGGAATATTTCTTGGAGTGATTTGGGCATTTTTTGCACTCATGTAACAGCCGAGTTGGGCTGACTCACTGAAACTGGCCGCCTTTTTTCTTTTGGTGCTGGTTCCACGTATTGGCTGGAGTTTGTTTTATAGATTATTTTCTGTTGTATAATTCTGCCTCACAAAATTTTTATATAAGCACCGGACTTCATCAATCTGACAGGAAAGTTGTTGCAGAAACTCTCGTAGGCATACGTGGACTGTTTGAGTTTAGAGGGATGGACGCACCTCATAAAAAGAAGGAAGGTTATTTATTTCCTTAAACTTAAGAAATATGATATAGTGTTTCTTCAAGAAATGCATCTTTCCCCGCAGGAAGCTGAAAGATTTGGGCAGATATGGGGTGGACATGTGTCTTTAGTGCTGGCTCGAGTAAGAGCAGGGGAGTCATTACACTGATAAATAAACATCTACAATTCAAATGTCTCAAACAGATTAAAGATAAATTAGAGTCATTATTGTTTTAGCAGAAATTCAGGGGCAAAGGTTGATTTTGGCTAATAATTACGCACCTAAAGCTGATGATCGGGGCTGTTTTATAGATCTTGAAGGGATGTTGCACCCCTCATGATATAATATTGGGAGGAGACTTTAATCGATTGATGGATTCAGTTCTTGATCACAGTGAAGCAAAAGTGTATAAATCCCCGAGAGCAACACTGATGCTTCATAGGACGTGTTAAAATCTTGGTCTTACAGATATTTGGAGACTTTTGAACCCATCTGGTAGGGACTACAACAGATCATCAGTCCATAAGATTTATTCTGGAATAATTTTTTCCCCCAATTTCATCTGTTGTTGATTGCTAATTTGAAAACATCTCAGTCTCAGATCACACCCTGATGAGTTTAGAGATGTTCCCACATACAGAGAAAAGGAAATCATATAGTTGGTGCTTCAATGTTTCCCTTTTGCAAAATCCTGATTTCCAACAAATGTTAAAGGCTGAAATCAGTGTACATATGGAGACCAACTGGGCGTGGCTTGAGGCACTTAAGGCGGTTCTTAGGGGGCGGGTCATACAGTACACCTAATTCACCAAAATATCCAAAGCACGAGAACACGTGGAGATGGAAGAGAATATAAAAGTGCAGAGGCAGAGCTGAAGTGCCAAATATCGTCTGATGGCCTCGACTGAAATACAGATATAAAACTATTTTGTCATGGAAGGTGGAGTTTTGGTTATTCAGGGCAAGACTTTGATTTTATGCACTGCACTCTGGGAGAGGTGTTTACTGCTTATGGGAAAGGTCATGAGGCATCAGTGTATTACTCCCTGATAATTCAGGGTTTTAAGTTGATTCCATATGTATAATTCTGTTGTTAAATCTATTATTGTTGTTGTTGTAATCAATAAACAATTGTAATAAAGAACTGTACACTTCCAGAGTGAGGATAAGGCTGGTAAAATCACTCTGGACCCCACTGACCCATCCCACTACCTTTCTGAAGTGTTTCCTTCTGGCCGACGCTTCAGAGCTCTGAACACCAGAACCGTCGGACACAGGAACAGTGTTTCCCCACAGGCTAAAAATCTCATGACCAGTTAAAACTGCCCCATTGAGCAATAATTATATATTTATATACAGCTAAATCCATTTATATTTATCCAACATATCCAACCTCTTCTGCCATTACATTCCCTTACATCTGTATATAACATATGTATTAATATATCGTACATGCGCGCACACGTGTGTGTGTGTGTATATATATATATATATATATATATATATATAGTCTTATTGTGTATTTCTACATATAGTTTTTTATTATTTGTTTTATTATCATCTCTGTCCTGTTGCTGTATTGTTTGTGCACTGGAACCTTCGGTCACTAAGACAAATCCCTTGTATGTGAACACACACTGTAGTCACTCCGGACTCTTATTTACTTACAGACATGATGGAAACACACACGGACAACTGACAGAAAAATGCAGTTTCGGCCAAATCCGTCCCGACAGCTTAAAAATAAATCATTATTTTAGGCTTACAGTAGTGAATCGGTGAAAGGCAAATACAAGATGGATTGTTGGTGTACTTGTTCATTAATTACTTTTTCTTCATTTCTAACAAATGATAAATTGTACACAGTGAATCTTTAAAGGTGCTGCAAGTTATTTTTCATGGGAAGGTATACAAAACAATTTTCCACTCCCTGAAATATATTAATGAATAAATTGTCATGAGATGCACACACCCTCACAATAAGCACATGAATGATCTTACATAGTTTATGCTTAATAAATAGACAACGTGCAAGTAGGGCTGGGAGATAAAACGATATCAATATTTATCATGATATAAGAATTCCATGAGATCGACGATAAGTTTGAGTAATTTTCAATATTTAGTCTGTGTTCTACATCTAGACATGCGTGTTGCTAAAAACACTAGCAGTTTGTCTTTCTTATCATATGTTTCACTGGCGTGTGCTGAGCGAATGCGAGCGAGCGCTTTCAGTTCCTTCCTATGGAAGTCGAGCGTCAAGCTCGCGAGGTGGATTGTAAGATTGACAGTAGCGCGGGGAAAGCGGTTCACTAGCGTTGGGAGCGCCTTTGTTCAGATTTCTTCTGCTTCAGTGGAAATGGCGCCTCAGACTGTATGAAGTTGTTAAAACAACAGCGCCGGTTACATCATATCTGATCTTTCTGCGCTGTATTCTTGAATATTATTCTCTAGCACTGAAACACGCTTCACTGATGCCCGGGCCGGACCTGCTTCCTCTTTTCCACACATGTGAGTAAACATGAGGTGCGTGTTTCCCAGAGCGCCATTACACCATAACGTTTTTACCTTCTAAATGTAGTTTTATTAATCAGCATGTTCCAAACCTTTAATAAATAGATTTCTGTTCTAATTTGGTGAAATTATTCAGATTTGATCATCTCTGACAAGGATGAAACACAAAACAATGACTAGTTTGTAGTTTAGTCTCTCTCACTTTAATGAAAATAGAAAAATGGTCCATTCAGACTTTTACATGTTCAAAAGTTTCTCTCGGGACACCCCTGAACCCCCAAACAGTACCATTCCTCAGTCACAAGGGCTGTATGTATAGAAATATGAAAATAACTTTAAATGTAAAAAATATATATATATATATACTGTCATTATAATTCAAAATGAACAGATCATCTTATAACATTCATATCCAACTGCACTCAGTTGATAAACTCTATAAATATTGTAATATTTTCACAGAAGATCCCTCACACATCACCGCATCGGCTGTGTCTGGCCCCAACACAGTTTTGTAAAGATTTTGTTTTCTCTTCTTTTTTTGGAAATTCAAAAAAATGTGCAAATGTGATTTAATATCGTGATAAATATCTATATCGAATGATATGAAAAAGAATATCGTTATATTTTTTGCCATATTGCCCAGCCCTATGTGCAAGTTTGCATTATAATAAAGGCATTAAACGCAAAACACATGGTTGTGACACTAGATGAATCAGGCGACTGACCCTTGAATGTGGATTAGATGATGGCAGCTGTAATTCGGTTCATGAGACACGGACAGAGAGCATCAGCGCTGATCACGTACACTCGGTTTCTACTAACAAGAATTTCCTGCCTCAGAAAAAAAGTCCTAAAAATACCATAAACCGACTGCACATATCATTCATTAATCAACGGGTCAAACAGTGATAATCTACACCGAACGGGTCTGATGCGTGTTCACATGAGGAATACAGCAGCAGTGTTGGTTTAAATTATAGCTAAAGTATTTATTATCAGATGACTAAAGAGAAAGAAATAGCAGTTTATGAGGAATTATTATTTTGACTAAGGATTTTGAAAGAAAATGAGTTATTTTGTTCTCTGGTTTGATGAGATTTCTCTCACTGGACACACACACACACACGCACGCACGCACGCACGCACGCACGCACGCACGCACGCACGCGCCTTTGTGCATTAATACAAACTAAAGGTGGCACCAATTAGTTCTGCCACTAGCTGACTAGTCGATCACATGACTTAAGTTGCACTTGTTGTTTACTTGACGACAGCAGGAGTGACCTGTAACTGCGCAGACGCTCACGGCTGCATCATCTGCGCAGATTATCTATGCATTCATACTCTCTGTAAACATGCGTTGAACTCATTTGAAACTGTTAAGACTGCAGATTCTACACGGCGTATGCAGAGTTATTTAATTTACTATTTTAAATGAGTTCTCTGTAAGTGGAATTGTACGCAACAGAGAAACACAACCTTTACTTCACAACGCAGCACTTGAGCGACACATAAATCACTTTCAACAAAGATTTTTTTATCAAAGTGCCAATTAGGCCAATTTGGGAACATCTGCATCATCGCTGTAATTAGTCATGATATCGTCAGGATTTGAACACGAATGTCCAAATGGACACAGAAAAACTGCTGATATGTCACAATTCATGATGTCAGAGACGGTTCCCATGGAGACTGTATTTGGACCCGTCAGCAGAACATTGAGTATTGGCAGAAAGTGCCGCACCCGATCACCCCGATGACTCTCCTCGCTCTTCAGTTTGCCAGTCCTGATTCCAATTAAATTCAGCACGCTTGTGTGCATCTCTCAGACGCTGTGTGACTGACACAAAACCTCAGAGAGGAAACGACTGATGTGAGACGGAGACCAGCCGTGCGTGTGTTTGTGTTGTCTGGGGAACAGACAGTTTGTTTGTAAAGTGCACGTGCAGAATGCAAATCTATAAATAAATGCGAATTAATCCACTGCAGCCTTTAATCTGAAACGGAGTTGCGAGATAAAAATAAACACGAGACGCGGATCATCGAGATACGGAGCGGCACCGAGAAATAAAAGAGCAAAACCATCACCGATGTCCAGTGAACCTTCAACTTCACTCTGACGATAACAAACATTTCTGTGTGTAGCTTCGCTTAAAGGAGAGACTTTATTCATGAAATGACATGCAGAAAATCCTCAGTTCAGTCAGCCATGATTCATTTCATCCATGAGTGAGTGTCTAATAACAGGCCGGAGATTAAACCAGTATTATTCAACTGGTCATGTGATCATAACATAAGAATAAAACCGCTTTTATAAGGTTACTGATATGACTGGAGTGCTCATGATTTTATACATTTCAAATGATTGAGTAAAAGTTTTTAAATGAGGAAAGAGAGCAGCTTTAAGTCTGTTTCACTGCGGACAGTCGCAGTATTTTCTGTACGCTGCATGTGTCCAGAGAAATGGAAAATGTAAGATGAAGTCGCAGAGAATCGTACCTGAATGACTTTGATTCATAATGTTCAGCTGCGCTTCAGTCACAAAAACTTCAAGTGAACTTCCAGCAAGACAGACGTTTCCTTCTGGTCTCGACTAATGCACACAGCAGCTGCGAGAAACACAGATTCATCATCAAAATATCCAAAACATCTCTACAACAGAGAGAATATAACAGAAGACAAAGTGTGACACAACACACAACATACTGTAAGTGACTGGGAGATTAATATGCTATTAAACATCCAGTAATATCCGAGCTTGAAGTGTTGCCCTCCGTAAAAGGGTCACAACAGGAGGGATCACATGTTCCTTGATGTTTTGGCATGTAAGAGTTCATTGTACAATAAAAGTTTCAGAACTCAAAACTTCCTCTTCAATGCAAAAGGAGCATTTGTTGAATCCAAGCTGCCAAAACGACTCGTTCTCTACTTCCTCCATATTGTGATGTCACACATCGGACCGCCTCCACAACAACACATCAATGCCAACTTACGGCTGCTCGATTACGGCACAAATCATAATCACGATTCTTTTGGTCAATATTGAGACGTCGTGCATTTTTTAACAGTGGATTTCCTTGAAATGTAAACAGCATGGAAAGGGGAGGAGCCTATTGTCATATGATCATTATATCATGTATGACAGTCAAATAAAGGAAATCCTCCATCATCATCAGCAGGAGCGATCGCACTTCTATAGAATGAGATCGACTTTATCATCATGTTATTGCAGAAACATCTAACATGTACAAATACATCAGCACAAATTCAGAAGTGAAATTATACGATTCTCAAAATCAGCTTCAAAACCACAACAAATAATTACACTAATATGTTAATTATGGAAGAATGGGTTAAAACATATTTGCCTTCCAGACAAAACAGTTAATGAAGCTTTTCTGCTCGTTTTGATTTGTATTTAGCATGTGATAAACAGGCTAAATTGTTTATGATGTATTTATTCTGCAATAATAACAAGGTGCTGTTTAGTTTGTAATGTATTCGTTGTGCCCTCTTGTGGACTTTTTAAATGTCTATATCTGATTCACAACTTTATTCCATTTTTGAATAAACTAAAGAAAAGAACATTTTGTCAGGACCTCTAGTACAATACGTTACTTTGTTTAGTAGCTTTACGTCCAGGTTTGGTATCATGAGAGAATCTTTATTCCAAGCAAAGATTCGTGCAGCTCTTAAAGTTCTTCAGTCGAGAGTTTTCTTGTTCTGTTTGTTTGATTATTATAACGACACACCAGCAGGTCAATTCATTTACATTATACTTACCGATATTTTAATACAAATATGCTTATTTCTCCGCTGTTTACGCTCACTTTAGACATCACTCTCTGTGTTTACATGAATATCTCACCAAGACGGGCATTTTAGCAGAATTCTGAGATGTATTTGAGCGTTCAGGGTTAGGGCACGTTCAGCACAGATGGGACACATATAAGGTGCATTTTAATTACCACATTCAAGTCTGAACTATCACCAAAATGCAGAATAAAATGTTTTTGTCTGCAAGTGTTCAAAGCGGTGTTTAATGCTGGTGTTGACGGTCTGATGTGAATCATGAACGCATCTTCACGATTGCTGTAATAACACAGTCGACGGCTGATTAATATTGTGCAGAATGAGAGTTTAAGAGATTTAATGCCCATTGCAATGAATATACAACATATGTGGGCACTAGATCTTTCAATAAGTCCCACTTACACGTTGGGAAACATTTAATGTTTCTTTAATGAGTGCTATTTCACAGCATTTCTATCTTTATACTGTGGAAAACATTAATAAACCATTATATTGTTACATATTGTTTTGCTTTTTCAAAAAATGGAAATAAATGTATTTTGTCAGGAAAATAATGTACATAGTGTCACATTTCAAAATTACATTAAAAACAAGTCATTGGCATAAATGATGCACTTTTTGCACTTTCATTTTGTTGTACTTTTTTGCTTTATTATAATAAAATAACATGATGCAGTAACAACTAATGTCATGATTCATGTATGTAGTCATTAATTCAGAGACTCCGAACAGAATTCATATTACCAGGTGTTAATGGTGCCCGTTAATACATACATTAAAACTACCCAGCAATAAATGTGTCAGAGCGGAAGTGTGTGTGTGTGTGTGTGTGTGTGTGTGTGTGTGTGTGTGTGTGTGTGTGTGTGATAAAGAAGCCAACACTGATGCACTAGATTATGTTTTTCTTATTTTCTTTATCGGTCCAAACGATGGACTGTAGGGGTGTAACGGTGCACCCATCTCACGATTCGGTTCATAATACGGAGTTCACGAATAATTATTGAAACTAAGCATGAATCAAGTTAGAATTTGCTTGTGATATGAATTTCTTAACTGATCTTAATTTAGGACTTAAAGGAAATTCTCATGATTTACGGACCTTTAACATCCCAGATGTGTTTGACTTTCCTTCTTCAGCAAAAGCTAAATTCAGATTTTTATAAGCACACTTCAGCTCTCTCCATCAGGCTGCCAGATATCTGACAGTAATCCACACGACTCCAGTCGATCATTTATTGTCTTCTGAACCTAATCGATACTTTTGTGTAAAAAATAAAGTGATTATTAAAAGTTTTAACTTTTAAAAAAACCTTTCCTGCCAGCAGTCGATGCATCACGTTACGGTCACGTGAATTTAGTTGAATGCTGCGTTCATGCGAGACGTTGGAAGTGCGCTCCGTTTACAACAGAGGAACGAATGTCATGCGAGAGTTACTGTAGTTTATTTCAAACAGCGATCCAAAGCAACGAGTCATTCTGCAGATTCTGTCTGACACTGCTTTAATAAATAGTTTAGAGGGGGTCTGAGTATCTCTGTGAATACTGACGCTGACTATCACCGCTGGAGTCGCGAGTTTGAATTCAGGGCGTGCTGAATGACTCCAGTCAGGTCTCCTTAGTAACCAAATTGGGCCGGTTGCTAGGGAGGGTAGAGTCACATGGGGTAATCAAATTGGGCCGGTTGCTAGGGAGGGTAGAGTCACATGGGGTAATCAATTTGGGCCGGTTGCTAGGGAGGGTAGAGTCACATGGGGTAATCAATTTGGGCCGGTTGCTAGGGAGGGTAGAGTCACATGGGGTAACCTCCTCGTGGTGGTGATTAGTGGTTCTCTCAATGGGGCGTGTGGTGAGTTGTGTGTGGATCGTGGAGAGTAGCATGAGTCTCCACATGCTGTGAGTCTCTGCGGTGTCATGCACAACGAGTCACGTGATCAGTAAAAAGTCAAATGTATTTCTAAAGCACACTTAAACACAGCAACGCTGACCGAAGTGCTGTACAGATGAATCTACAATACATTAAAATAAAACAAACGTGTCATAAAGCTGGATAAAATGTGCGGATTGACGGTCTCAGAAGCGGAGGCAACGGAGACATGTCCCATGTAATCGCGCCACCACGAGGACTAAGCAGGAGTAGCACTACTAAGTAGTGGGAATTTTCTCCAAATTGGGAGAAAAGGGGATTAAAAAATAAATAAACAATGGTGAAGTGGTGACAGACATCCCAACTCACCGACACTCTCTCTCCGATTACCGGTCATGAGGAGCTCGCCAAAATTACAAAAATACCGTTCAAGCATGAATAAAGTAATAAGAATAGAATAATGGAGTGATTTAGGAAGCGGTTTATGGAGTTACTTTACCTTGTGAAAGTGTGTGATTGTGTATTTATCCCATTGAGGTTTGCCGTAGTGTAGATCCGTATGGAGCAGATTGTAACAGATTGTTGTGGGTCTCAGTGAAAGTCGGTCATGTATCTGTGCTAATCTCACTTGACGGGCGAGGAGGGCATATTCTTCCAGCAGGGAGGGTCATTTACCCATATGGGCATTATGTTCACTCTGAGGCTTCTATTGTCCCCAAAAAACAGCACCCCACATTACATCAGCTATATGAATAATAAACAGGCTTGCTGGTAAATGTAAAGACAGTCACTGCATAATCAATAACAGAACACAAAACAATGACTAAACGTGATCCCTTGTCATTGCTTTAGTTTTTTTTATTCTAGGAACACTTTCTTAATTCCTAAAAAAATCCAAAATGCCCATATATTAGTGCTCTGATGTCGCTTTACATCATCGATCATTGAAACATGAAGTTTGTGTTTCATCTGCTCGAGTTCATTCACAAAACTGAACAACACGCCCATCTGCACATCATTGGCCATCAGTGATTTCACCACAACAACCACATTATACTAGTCAAAGCCGGTTACAGCCGAAGAATGGCTTTATTTCAGAGAACGGTTTCAAACATTCGTGACGGTAAATATCATGAACGGAAGCTTCCGTTACCGAGCGGCAACAGTTTCACATCATGTTTCAAGAACAAACAAACACAATCGCCGCCGCTGTTTTCATTCGCACTTCGGTAATATTCGGGGTATTTCAGTCGGGATGTAAAAGTGATGCTTCGCTGTTTGCTCGTAAACTCACCGTATATCAGCGGATGCGGAATCAAAGACAGTCGTGAAACGCGAGCTGACAGATTCCGCCATACTGGATCTTTGATTCGGGAATCACGTGCGGCGGGACTGAAGAGGAAACACACGCACCATCACGTCATTCCTGATGATCATTTAGGGGCTTTAAAATGTGCAGCTAACAATGTAGTTTCATTCATATCTAATCATAAGATGCTGAATTCAATAATTTTCTGAATAAAGGTTTTTAATTCGATAAAGGGCCAACATTGTCAACAAACACTGTCTGCATTAATATTTGCCTGTTTCAGAATCTTTTCTTTTTCATGCTGGATCAAAGAAAATTTATAAACATTTATATAATTTGAATTTCTTTTCATCATTGATGTATCTGTAAATGACATGACTGTGTCAGCCGGCTACCCGAAATAAAATACACAAAAAAATTTACGCTCCTCAAGTTGTGCCTCGTGTTTTCTTCAAGAATCATAATGCTGCTCTTTTCCATATTCACCACTTCATATTGACCACTCAATATTCACCACTCCATATTCACCACTTCATATTCACCACTCCATATTCACCACTTTATATTGACCACTTCATATTCACCACTCCATATTCACCACTTCATATTCACCACTCCATATTCACCACTTCATATTGGCCACTTCATATTCATCACTCAATATTCACCACTCCATATTCACCACTTCATATTGACCACTTCATATTCATCACTCAATATTCACCACTCCATATTCACCACTCCATATTCACCACTTCATATTCATCACTCAATATTCACCACTCCATATTCATCACTTCATATTCACCACTCCATATTCACCACTTCATATTCACCACTTCATATTCATCACTCAATATTCACCACTCCATATTCACCACTTCATATTCACCACTCCATATTCACCACTTCATATTCACCACTTCATATTCATCACTAAATATTCACCACTCCATATTCACCACTCCATATTCACCACTTCATATTCACCACTTCATATTCATCACTCAATATTCACCACTCCATATTCATCACTTCATATTCACCACTCCATATTGATCACTTCATATTCACCACTTCATATTCATCACTTAATATTCACCACTCCATATTGATCACTACATATTCACCACTTCATATTCACCACTTCATATTCATCACTCAATATTCACCACTCCATATTCACCACTTCATATTCACCACTTCATATTCATCACTCAATATTCACCACTCCATATTCACCACTTCATATTCACCACTCCATATTGATCACTTCATATTCACCACTTCATATTCATCACTTCATATTCACCACTCCATATTGATCACTTCATATTCACCACTTCATATTCACCACTCCATATTCACCACTTCATATTCACCACTTCATATTCACCACATCATATTCATCACTCAATATTCACCACTCCATATTCACCACTTCATATTCACCACTACATATTGACCACTTCATATTCACCACTTCATATTCACCACTCCATATTCACCACTTCATATTCACCACTTCATATTGATCACTTCATATTCACCACTTCACATTCACCACTCCATATTCACCACTTCACATTCACCACTCCATATTCACCACTTCATATTCATCACTAAATATTCACCATTCCATATTCACTACTTCATATTCACCACTCCATATTCACCACTTCATATTGACCACTTCATATTCATCACTCAATATTCACCACTCCATATTCATCACTCAGTATTCACCACTCCATATTCACCACTTCATATTCACCACTCCATATTCACCACTTCATTTTCACCACTTCATATTCATCACTCAATATTCACCACTTCATATTCACCACTCATATTGATCACTTCATATTCACCGCTTCATATTCATCACTAAATATTCACCACTCCATATTCACCACTTCACATTCACCACTTCATATTCACCACTTCATATTCATCACTAAATATTCACCACTCCATATTCACTACTTCATATTCACCACTCCATATTCACCACTTCATATTGACCACTTCATATTCATCACTCAATATTCACCACTCCATATTCACCACTTCATATTCACCACTACATATTGACCACTTCATATTCACCACTTCATATTGATCACTTCAAGTCAAGTCAAGTCAAGTCAAGTGGTTTTTATTGTTGTTTCAACCATATACAGTTAGTACAGTACACAGCAAAACGAGACAACGTTCCTCCAGGACCATGGTGCTACATAAAAACAACAAAGGACCAACATAGGACCACGTGAGACTACACAACGAAATAAAATACCTATATAAACTACCTATATATACCTATATAAAGTGCACGTGCAAACATGTGCAAAAAGTACAGGACAGTACAACAAATTACTGACAATGAACAGGACAATAGACAGTGCAGCGCCGACCAGTACTCAGTAGTGCAAAAAGATGACAGTTTCTAAAAATGTAAACATAACATACTATGAGATAATGTTCTATGCACATAGCAGTTATTGAGGTAGCAGACAGTTCATATTCATCACTAAATATTCACCACTTCATATTCACCACTCCATATTCACCACTTCACATTCACCACTTCACATTCACCACTTCACATTCACCACTCCATATTCACCACTTCATATTCACAAATCCATATTGATCACTTCATATTCACCACTTCATATTCATCACTTAATATTCACCACTCCATATTGATCACTTCATATTCACCACTCCATATTCGCCACTTCATATTCACCACTCCATATTCACCACTTCATATTGGCCACTTCATATTCATCACTCAATATTCACCACTCCATATTCACCACTCCATATTCACCACTCCATATTCACCACTTCATATTCACCACTTCATATTGACCACTTCATATTCATCACTCAATATTCACCACTCCATATTCACCACTCCATATTCACCACTTCATATTCATCACTCAATATTCACCACTCCATATTCATCACTTCATATTCACCACTTCATATTCATCACTCAATATTCACCACTCCATATTCACCACTTCATATTCACAACTCCATATTGATCACTTCATATTCATCACTAAATATTCACCACTCCATATTCACCACTTCATATTCACCACTTCATATTCATCACTCAATATTCACCACTCCATATTCACCACTTCATATTCATCACTCCATATTGATCACTTCATATTCACCACTTCATATTCATCACTTAATATTCACCACTCCATATTGATCACTCCATATTCACCACTTCATATTCACCACTTCATATTCATCACTCAATATTCACCACTCCATATTCACCACTTCATATTCTCCACTTCATATTCATCACTCAATATTCACCACTCCATATTCACCACTTCATATTCACCACTCCATATTGATCACTTCATATTCACCACTTCATATTCATCACTTCATATTCACCACTCCATATTGATCACTTCATATTCACCACTTCATATTCACCACTCCATATTCACCACTTCATATTCACCACTCCATATTCACCACTTCATATTCACCACATCATATTCATCACTCAATATTCACCACTCCATATTCACCACTTCATATTCACCACTACATATTGACCACTTCATATTCACCACTTCATATTCACCACTCCATATTCACCACTTCATATTCACCACTTCATATTGATCACTTCATATTCACCACTTCACATTCACCACTCCATATTCACCACTTCACATTCACCACTCCATATTCACCACTTCATATTCATCACTAAATATTCACCACTCCATATTCACTACTTCATATTCACCACTCCATATTCACCACTTCATATTGACCACTTCATATTCATCACTCAATATTCACCACTCCATATTCACCACTTCATATTCACCACTCCATATTCACCACTTCATTTTCACCACTTCATATTCATCACTCAATATTCACCACTTCATATTCACCACTCCATATTGATCACTTCATATTCACCACTTCATATTCATCACTAAATATTCACCACTCCATATTCACCGCTTCATATTCACCACTTCAGATTCACCACTCCATATTCACCACTCCATATTCACCACTTCATATTCACCACTCCATATTCACCACTTCATATTCACCACTTCATATTCATCACTCAATATTCACTACTCCATATTCTCCACTTCATATTCACCACTTCATATTCATCACTCAATATTCACCACTCCATATTCACCACTTCATATTCACCACTCCATATTCACCACTTCATATTCACCACTACATATTGACCACTTCATATTCACCACTTCATATTGACCACTTCATATTCACCACTCCATATTCACCACTTCATATTCACCACTCCATATTCACCACTTCATATTCATCACTCAATATTCACCACTCCATATTCACCACTCCATATTCACCACTTCATATTCACCACTCCATATTCACCACTTCATATTGATCACTTCATATTCATCACTAAATATTCACCACTCCATATTCACCACTCCATATTCACCACTTCATATTCATCACTCCATATTGATCACTTCATATTCACCACTTCATATTCACCACTTCATATTCATCACTCAATATTCACCACTCCATATTCACCACTTCATATTCACCACTTCATATTCATCACTCAATATTCACCACTTCATATTCACCACTTCATATTCACCACTTCATATTCACCACTACATTTTGACCACTTCATATTCACCACTTCATATTGATCACTTCATATTCACCACTCCATATTCACCACTTCACATTCACCACTTCATATTCACCACTTCATATTCATCACTCAATATTCACCACTCCATGTTCACCACTCCATATTCACCACTTCATATTCACCACTTCATATTCACAAATCCATATTGATCACTTCATAGTCACCACTTCATATTCATCACTTAATATTCACCACTTCAGATTCACCACTCCATATTCACCACTCCATATTCACCACTTCATATTCACCACTCCATATTCACCACTTCATATTCACCACTTCATATTCACCACTCAATATTCACTACGCCATATTCACCACTTCATATTCACCACTCCATATTCACCACTTCATATTCACCACTTCATATTCATCACTCAATATTCACCACTCCATATTCACCACTTCATATTCACCACTCCATATTCACCACTTCATATTCACCACTACATACTGACCACTTCATATTCACCACTTCATATTGATCACTTCATATTCACCACTTCATATTCACCACTCTATATTCACCACTTCAAATTCACCACTCCATATTCGTCACTGCTGTCAAGGTCCACAGAGAACAAAATAAATAAAATTAGTCTATATGACATCAGAAACCTTCTAATGCACTTGTCATATACTGTTATGATGTCTTTAACTACGCTGTGGCAGGGCAGAGGGCGGGGCCGGGTCGTGATCGTACACACCTGGTCCCCTATCAGGCTAATCAAGCCTCTGAGAGACATGTCCGTTAACGATCTCTCTCTCCCGCACCACCGTCCGTCATCAGCCTTTATCCCTCTCGGAGGCTTGATTAGTCTGTTAAGGGACGGGCTGTGTATGATCACGACCCGGCCCCGCCCTCCGCCCTGCCAAATTCACTTTATAGTATTTGTCCTTTATGAAGCTCAACAGCTCCTGCTCACTATAAACTGTTATTTTATGAAATAGAGCTGCTTAAAATATCTATTTTTATGTTCCAATAAAAAGTAACAGCATATGGGTTTTGAACAACATAAGGATGAGTAAATGAGTGAGTAAAAGTACATATTTAGGTGAACTGCTCTTTAAACCAGTGGCTCATTTGCACAGACTGAAAAGGCCATCCTGAAAATAAAACATGATATATCTCTTATAAACAGAAGACACTTATGAGATGATGTTCAACATTTAGAATTAATTAAAGACAAAGAAATTATTTAGAAAATCTTAAATTGATTGTCAATTATTATCTAATATGTGTATTAAAATAAATATGACATTTCTCTTATCTAAACTCTTATCATATCTAAACACTCAATTATAGCAGAAGTCACAGTCTAATGATGTTCTGATCTGATCTCTACTTTCATGTTTCAGTCATAAAACAGAGCACAAATATTGTAATTAATTACATGTCACATGACACAAACACTCTTAACCTGAAGTGCTTGATGATGAGTCCCTTTAGCGTCTTAAACTTGATTTGATTGGCGATGTCATGAGACACTGCCAAGCGGTGTTAGATTACTGAGCATGATACAAATGAAACTTATTGAAAGTATTATGTTATTCTTGCAACAGCTTAATGACAGCGGTGCATAATGACCTGCAGCAGAACAGCAACAAGGTGATCAATTATTACACGGGACAATTTGGCCATATATGATTATTGGGGGCTCGTCCCCCTCAGTGTATATTGTGGTTACGACCATGTTTCAGTGTAATTGTATTCTTCATTTCAATGATTTGTACCGTCACAAATTGATCATTGTTTGGATGTTTCATGAAGTGTGTCGTGCTGCAGCTTCACAAATCTACAGAAAATAAAACGACACAGTTTGAGTGTAAAACAGTTTTTTAGGAAAGACCCGAGAGAAATGAAGGAAATCTTCATTTATTCTATTTTTCAACAGCCTGTGTGAATATTGAAGCAGATAAAAAGCCCCCCTCATGACCTTTTATTTAAAAAATGTTTGTTTTCACATAAATTGTGTTGTTCCATTAATATTGAAAATAAATATATATTTCTTGAATCTTGTTCCACTTTGGGACAAGAAAAAAAGCACATTTTCTAAAAAACATCTAACCCTGTTTTTAATCGGGCAGTTCATTATGTGTGCCAGGAGTGCTTATTATTCATGAGACATTACAGACATTACATCAGACATTAGCATAATTAATTCAGATTCACAGTAATGTTCAGCATCCTCCAATCACTGTCAATCATGTTCAAATAAAATGATCCATTATAAATGTTGACTCTATGAACTGATGATCATTGAGTGTCCAAACATCATCTGCAGCCTGAAACTGAACTTTTGATCCGATTTTAGGAGTGAACACACTTAACTGCATAGAGAGCTATAGGATCCTCCCTTCTCCCTATTTAGTGTATGACTTAACCTCCAGTGTGCTGTCTGTCTGCACTGGTCTCAGAACAGTTATAGAGAGCTATAGGATCCTCCCTTGCTCCCTATTTAGTGCATGACTTAACTTCCAGTGTGCTGTCTGTCTGCACTGGTCTCAGAACAGTTATAGGAGAGCTATAGGATACTCCCTTGCTCCCTATTTAGTGCATGACTTAACCTCCAGTGTGCTGTCTGTCTGCACTGGTCTCAGAACAGTTTGAAATCTTATTTTCATCATAACTCCATATAAAGCCTCTGAAAGACACATTTATCAGTTTTTGCATGAATATATTAATTCTCAATATGATAATGTACATTAAATATACAAGAATGCATTTATTAATGTTAATCAATAGAATCATATTGTACTGTGATAACTAAATCAAATATAACAAAATTTACATTAAAGTGAAGTGAAATGACCCACAGATGAGTTCATGTTCATTTCTGAGGGAACGTGGTATTAATTTCCACATATGTGACATCATGTCGAGTCGGTTATGGATGATGTTTATGGTGACTGTCTGGGATTTTTGGAGCTTCAAATGTCGGATCACCATTCACTTGCATTTTAAGGACCTACAGAGCTGAAATATTTGTATATTTTACTTCAAATCTGTTCTGCAGAAGAATGAAAGTCACACACACCTGGAACATCATGAGGGTACTGTTGTGGTGGTGGTGTAGTGGGCTAAAGCACTGAACTGGTAATCAGGAGGTTGCTGGTTTGATCCCCACAGTCACCACCATTGTGTCCTTGAGTAAGACACTTAACTCCAGGTTGCTCCGGGGGGATTGTCCCTGTAATAAGTGCTCTGTATAATACATTGGTAATCAGAAGGTTACTGGTTTGATCCCCACAGTCACCACCATTGTGTTCTTGAGTAAGACACTTAACTCCAGGTTGCTCCGGGGGGATTGTCCCTGTAATAAGTGCTCTGTGTAATACATTGGTACTCAGAAGGTTGCTGGTTTGATCCCCACAGTCACCACCATTGTGTCCTTGAGTAAGACACTTAACTCCAGGTTGCTCCGGGGGGATTGTCCCTGTAATAAGTGCTCTGTATAATACATTGGTACTCAGAAGGTTGCTGGTTCGATCCCCACAGTCACCACCATTGTGTCCTTGAGTAAGACACTTAACTCCAGGTTGCTCCGGGGGGATTGTCCCTCTAATAAGTGCACTTTGAGTCACTTTGGATAAAATCATCTGACAAATGAAATAAATAAATAAATAAATAAATAAATAATGACAGCATTTTTAACTTTGTGCTCAGTGTGTTCCACTGTGTTTCATTTTCACTTGTTGGTACACTGACTTTTTATGGAACAGAAATGAAATAACGCAACATTTCCATTTGATTTATTTATTTGTGTTGTAGTCACACATATTAATCATGAGTCTGTATTTATATGAGCAAATATCACACTAACCCTTTCTTTTGAACTCTATTGCAGCGTCTAATGGCTTTAATCCTGAGGGATTCATATTGATTGAATTTAATTTCTTATGAGTTTTGTGTATATACAGTATAACAGTTTAATACCTTTAATAAAGGATTAGTCTGATTGGTGTGAATTTGACATCTGATGTTGTTTTGGTCATGTGATGTTCAGAGACTGATCAAACCTTCACTCGGATAATGGCTTTATAAATATATATTTCCAAAATTACGAGAAATGATCTCAACACAAATGGCTACAGACGAAATACAAAAAGGGTCTGAATTACTCATTTTTATAAATAATAATATGATGAACTGTACATCGTCATCCTTCATTGTCTTATGATGCTCTGTTTGTAAATGCCTCCCAAATATACACACGTTACACGTATGCTGTCATGTGATGTTTAGGAGAATCACACATCGTGTGTGTCAGTCCAGCAGAACACACAGAATTTGGGATCATAGTTTCCATAATAACAGGATTTCCATTTCTCTGTTTGAAGCTCAGAGCAGAAGTTCTGTACAATATCTCAAAGTTTTAATTTAATATCTGTGAGAGGAGTTTCATATTCATGTAATCTACAGCACCGTGTAACATGTCTGACATATAAAACAAGTTAACTCTGTAAATGTGCATTAAGAAGTATTGTGTATGATGTAATATTGATATTGTAAATGAAACTTCAGCATGTTATATTACTGATCACATTCTACTGCTAGAGATTAATAATGATAGTTTAATGATACAGATTTAAAATAATGACAAAAGGTCTCAGATTCTGCAGAAAATGATGCGGTAACAGAGAACATCTGTAAGGTAAAGAGTAAATATAAGTCATCATTTGAATGTTTAAAGCTCTTTTCTCAACACACACTGTTTAAAGCAGCTTCACAGAAATTCATGCCGTAAGAGAAAATGAAGCTGTGATGTTTTAAAGTCATTATTGTGTGGTTAGATGAGAAATGTGATTGTAAATTATGCCTTAATTTAATCAAACAGCTGTTTGCTCTTATGGTAAATTATTGTAAAATAATCGAATGTATATTTCTGTAACTCTTTCATTTAGAAGTGAATTAAAATGATATTTTGATGTCGCTGTATAGAGATCATTATGAAGCTGATTATATAAAAACATATTCCAGCTAAATGTTCTGTTTTCATAAATATGAAGAGTATCTTTAAAAATGTTGCACAGTTTCTATTGTGTGTTCTGTTGCTGTTGGACAGTTATATATATAACTATACATTTAACTATATATATATATATATATACCTATACATATAACTATACATTTAACTATTCATTTAACTATATATATATATATATATATATATATATATATATATATATATATATATATATATATATACACCTATACATATAAATATATATAACTATTCATTTAACTATCCATTTAACTATATATACACACCTATACATATAAATATATATATATATATATATATATATATATATATATATATATATATATATATATATATATATATATATATATATATATATATACACACACACACACACACACACACACACACACACACTCGTTGATGAGAACAATGCTTTTTAGCAATTGCAAAAAACTGTAATACAAATCCTACAAATTGTTTACAGAATCACAGTGTTTGGCGCCATCTGACGTCACAGAGTGGAACTTCCGCCTTGAACAGCCCGTCGAGAGAAATGAATAACAAGCTTAAGGAAGTACAGAATATACACAATTATATATTTTATATATTAGATCAGGAAGTGTTAAAATAGAAAAAGCAATACTGAGATTTTTTAGAAATAATGGTTTTAAACGTAGAAATATATGATTTATTTTATTCCTCGTCACACGCGCTGTAGGTGGCGACATGCGTCTTCAGTGAACTCACAGAAGAAGAGAAATGAGCACGTGAAAAACATGACAGCGGATTTATTCTTCAGCAAACATTGAATCTCACACACTTTTCTGTAGTACAGGAACTTTACAGCGGCAGTACAGACAACACAGCTCGTGTTTACAGCTCAAAACAGCAGCGACTGAGACATTTATTGATTTAGTAAATATATGAATACATTCATGGATAATTCTGAAGAAGATTCGCTTCAGTTGCATGAGGATGAAGAAATAATCGAGGTAATTGATCTGAATGACACAGAACAGACCGCAGGTGAGTGTTTTTCAGTATCAATGCTTCATAAATACTGATGATGTGTTTGTAAACTGCTGTAAATGTGCTCGTTTAATCACAGTTATGGATGTTTACATTGATATTGACTGTGTGTGTTCAGATGATCTTGCTGATGAATTGGAGGATGTGGATGTTGCTGAAGATGAAGGTTGGGAGACTGAAGATGAGATGGAATCAGAACAAGACGACAGTGAACTGACTTTCTCCAAACACAGCGGTGAAAACACACTCAAACCTCTGTGTGAAAGTATTTATACCCCAGAGCTTATTGATCATGATTGTGTTCACAGGTTCAGTGTTTTGTGTTCGTCTGGATCCAGTGACTAACAGTCTTGCAGTAACTGGAGGAGAAGATGACCGAGCGTTTGTGTGGAGCGTGAGTGATGGTGACCTGCTGTTTGAATGCACCGGTGTGTAGAATCCACATTAAACACGTGCACAAGCACTTTATTACATTCACACTCCGTGTAGATCAACAACATCTGTTTCCTGATTCAGGTCATAAAGATTCAGTCACGTGTGTTGAGTTCAGCTGCGACTCAAAGCTGGTGGCATCTGGAGATATGAGCGGACTCATTAAAGTCTGGAAGGTGGAAAACAAGACGGAAATCTGGTCGATGGAAGTCGGAGACCTGGAAGTAAGTCTGAAGCATGTAGATGGCTCTCGGCTTTCTCTCTTCATCAG
This sequence comes from Xyrauchen texanus, assembly GCF_025860055.1. Lineage (NCBI taxonomy): Eukaryota > Metazoa > Chordata > Actinopteri > Cypriniformes > Catostomidae > Xyrauchen > Xyrauchen texanus. The sequence goes on from NC_068288.1 coordinate 47,736,029, forward strand.
GGTTTAATGTATGTGTTATTTCGCAGTGGTTGGAGTGGCACCCGTGCGCTCCGGTCTTACTGGCCGGTACAGCCGATGGAAATCTGTGGATGTGGAAGATTCCAAGCGGAGCCTGTAAGACATTTCAAGGACCCAACTGTCAGGCGACCAGCGGAAAGATTCTCCCTGATGGTGAGACTTGCAGAAATACTGGAGTTACTGAATCTTCTGTGGTTCTGTGTTTTAAGTGTCTGTTATTTGTACAGGAAAGAAAGCGATTGTAGGCTATGAAGATGGAAGTTTACGTGTGTGGGACCTTAAACAAGGAAATGCCATTCATGTCATCAAAGGTGGTTTATACTCGTGTTTCACTCACTTTAAATCTCACTTGACTCTGTGTGCTTGAAAGTCCTGCACAGGCATTTGTGTGATATTTGTGCTGGTGTTTGAAGTTTAGGCTGAATGTGTGTGTGGTTTGTTCAGGTCGTGATGGTCATCAGGGCGCACTCACATCGATGGCCTGTAATAAAGACGGATCGCTGGTTCTGACCGGGTCAGTGGATGGTCAAGCTAAACTCATCAACTGCTCCACAGGGAAGGTGAGTGGCGTGTGTCTGCAGCGAGGCTTTTGTGATGGTATTTACGAGTCGTGTTTCTCATATCTTGAGTCGCGGGCGGAAGGGATGGAAATTTCCCTTTTAATGTTTTACGTGTTTTACATGTGCTGAATATCTTCTCATCTGAAACGTGCATTTGTTAGAAACATAACTTTTCATTTATGTGTTTTAATAAATTAAATACAGTAAAGTTAATTAATTTGTATGATTAACTGAAGTAATAATCAAAGATTAATTATCAAAATATTCCTTACTTCCAACCCTACTTTATACATAAACACAACTACGCAGGATGATAGAAAATCCGACCGAGGAAACATTAAATACACGATCTGTGTCTCGAAGTAAATACACGATCTGTGTCTCGAAGCAAAACAAGTTGAGAACCGCTGATCTAGAGCGTCCGGCAGTATTATGGAGTATAAGGAGGAATATATCAATATTTATTACTGTAGAAGTGTAATCTGAGCTTTGAGTCTCATTTGAGAAGTATTCAAGAAAACACATTAAATATAATCGAGCGTCTCATGTGATCTCTTCAGGTTTTATGCTCATTTTCCACTGAAAACAGTGAAGTCAAAGACTCTATGGAGGAGCAGAATCCCAACTCAGTAGAATCTGTGGGCTTTTGCAATGTGTGAGTAAAATAGAGTGTTTTATAATTGATCAGGATATAAGTGTTTAGTAGGTGTTTAGGTGTAGTGTTGGTTTGCCGTATGTTTCAGGTTGCCTCTGATTGCTGTGGCGTATCTGGACGGCACTTTGGACATTTATGACATGAACTCCCAGAGCATCAGACACCGCTGTAAACATGAGGTAAGAACTGAAGTTACAGAGTCAATCACATATTAGGAGCGGTTGTGCTCATGGGGACCGACTTTGAGTCCTGTTTGGTCCATGTCCCGATCCCGTCTCTCTCCACTATCCTGTATAATAAAGAGAAACTGACAGACTGCAAGAATTCATTCATATGCACAAACATCGACAACCAAAAACACTTTTCTTTCACTCTTGACTCACCATGTCTCACTTTTGTCTTTTAGCTCACACTTTTCTCTGTGTGTGTGTGTGTGTGTGTGTGTTAGGTTGGTATTGTGCACCTGCAGTGGGAGGAGGCGTCTGCAGTCGTCAGCACCTGTAATCTCGCTGGGGTCGTCACTCTGTGGGACGCTCGATCGGGTCACATGATGTCAGAATACCGCGGTCATGGTGCTGAGATTCTGGACTTTGTACTCAACAGGTCTGTTAAATTGAGAGTTAATGATAAAGTCAGAGACACTGCAGGATGTTAAATGAATGTTTCTGTTATGTAATTATTGTGTTTAGCAGTGCTAGTTAATAGTGTTGATTAGTTTGTGCTGCTTCATTGGCTGTTTTCACACTGCAGCTGAATGTGGCTTAAATCCCCACATGGGACAGATCTATTTTCTCATCGACTGTGAACCGCAACAACTTTTTGACTTTTTAAAAGTTTTATCTGAGTAATTTTCATTCAGTTACACATTTGATTACACAGTATGTGCGTGTAAAGACACCTGATGCAACAGTGTTGTTACTCGTGTCACTCGCGCAGAAAACAACGTTTTAATATTTGTTTAAATGCAAACACTGAAATACAATAAATCTGAAATAATTCAATCCTAATTTCTAATGAAATGATTTCATTATCCTAACACCTTTGATAAATTTAACCTAACTCCAGAATCTGTTTTGGAGTTTTTATTAAAATGTATTTTAAACATGAAATTATATTTGCTGTTATTGTCATGGATTAACAGCACTAGTCTCATTCCTCTATCATGAGGACATATTCATTTTCACACCATTTCCTTCATCAGTTGCTATTTTGTTGCAGTTATTGAGTTTGTTCTGTCATGTCACAGAGACGCATCAGTCGCCGTGACCGCTGGAGGGGATCATAAAGCCAAAGTGTTCTGTCTGCAGAGACCCGACCGATAGAGACACCTGCTTCTCCTGCGGCCTGAAACCATTTGAAAACTTTTCCAATCTTTGATGCTTTTAACATCAATGACTGTGTGACTCTTGACAAACGTATCATTGTTTTATCTTCATTAAGCTACATGTAGGTAGAATTGGGACGCTTATGATATATATTCTATTTTAAAACACATTGTTCAAATGATTAGTCGTTTTTCTTTACAGTAAACACTGGATTTATTCATATGTTCAGTGTCCAGACTGTTGAACTGACCAGACAGATTAAAGATCTTCTGTTGTTGAAGAACCGTTTGCTTTGTGTGTTTGTGTTGTCTTGTGTTTGTTTGCTGCTGCCAGTTTCATTTTTCTCTTCAGTAAATCATCAGCGGTGACACACAATCGGCAGAATACACTTGACTGACAAGACCATTGTATGATGTCATGCTTTTGATGGTCATAAATTCTGTTGTAGATCAATGTCATGTTGAAACTCTTCGTCTCTTTCACTAATAATTGTGTAAAAGTGTTCTTATGTATGCATGCAAAATGTAATCAAAATGAGTCTTAGGTCACAGTCCGCCATTTTTGGAAAGTTTTGTGTTTTTTTTATTAAAGTCTCCACCTTCAAATGATGTCAATGTTAACATGAAATTCAAACTAAATGTTTTTATGCTCTTTAATGCGTTGTGTCCATTCAGACAGATGTGCTGCATTGAGTCTCCTCCAATTACAGGCTTCAAATTACTGCCAGAAAAGAAACGCATGAGTAAACATCAGAGGGGATGTTGAAAGATACAATGCCAACAGCTGAACCTAACGGTTGCCTAAATGTACCTCAGGAAAGTTATCCAATGTCCATATTAGCTCAGAATTACCTTTAGAGAAGAGCAAATTGCTAAAGTTGAAAAAAAACCCGTTACGGTCAGAGATATGACAACTGATGCAGAGCGTGTAACTCATTTCAGAGGATTTAACCGTTCCGGCGCTGGTGGATACACAACATCAATAACCCTAAATTATGTTGTGCATAAAACTCAAAATGTGATCCTGAGTCAGTGCTACTCAAACTGATGGCGCATGTCACGTTTGTTCTTACACACTTAATGTTGATTAATTTTGATTATTTTAAAGCATAGCATAATACACAGCCAACTATAAAGGGTTTCTGCCCAACCTCTAGATCTAATATATACAAATGTACACTGGCTGCCAAAAGTTTGGGATAATGTACAGATTTTGCTTTTTATGGGAATAAATTGGTACTTTTATTCAACAAAGTTGCATTCAACTGATCACAAAGTATAGTCAGAACATTAAAATGGATATTACAATCTGAAAAAAAGAGTTCTCATCATAAAATCCTCCATGTGCAGCAATGACAGCTTTGCAGATGCTTGTTATTCTAGCGGTCAGTTTGGCCAGATACTCGTGTGACCTTTCACCCCACACTTACTGTACATTTACATTTATGCATTTGGCAGACGCTTTTATCCAATGCGACTTACAGTGGGCATTACAGTGGCCTTTTTACAGGGATAATCCCCCCGGAGCAACCTGGAGTTAAGTGCCTTGCTCAAGGACACAATGGTGGTGACTGTGGGAATCGAACCAGCGACCTTCTGATTACCAGTTATATGCTTTAGCCCACTACACCACCACCACTCCACTCCACTTTTTCACTTGACCTTTCACCCCACACTTCCTGTAGCACTTGACCTTTCACCCCACACTTCCTGTAGCACTTGCCATAGAGGTGACTGTCTTGTCGGGCACTTCTCACACTTTCAGTCCAGCTGATCCCACAAAAGCTCAATGGGGTTTAGATCCGTAACACTCTTTTCCAATTATCTGTTGTGCAATGTCTGTGTTTCTTTGCCCACTCGAACCTTTTCTTTTTTTTTTCTGTTTCAAAAGTGTCTTTTTCTTTGCAGTTCTTCCCATAAGAGTCTTCTCTTTACTGTTGTACATGAAACTGGTGTTGAGCGGGTAGAATTCAATGAAGCTGTCAGCGGAGGACATGTGAGGCGTCTCAAACTAGAGACTCTGATGTACTTATCCTCTTGTTTAGTTGCACATCTTCCACATCTCTTTCTGTCCTTGTTAGAGACAGTTGTGCTTTGTCTTTGAAGACTGTAGTTACACATTTGGATGAAATCTGCAGTTTATGGCAATTTCAAGCACTGTATGTCCTTCATTCCTCAAAACAATGCTTGACTGATGACTTTTTAGAGAAAGCTGTTTTGCCATTTTTTACCTCATATTGAGCTTAAGACATGCCAGTCTATTGCATACTGTGGCAACTCAAAAACAAAGACAATGTTCAGCTTCATTTAATGAACCAAATATCTTTCAGATGTGTTTGATATAATAGCAACTGATTTTCTAGTATCAAATGATCAATTTATCACGATTACTCATGGATAAGGTGTTGGAGTGATGCTGCTGTCTAGATTTGATCAAAAATGGCTTTTTTCAGTTAGTGATGGTGTTTTATACATCAGTAATGTCCTGAATATACTTTGTGATCAGTTGAATGCCACTTTGCTGAAATAAAGTACCAATTTCCTTCTGAAACAGGAAAATCTGTCCATTACTCCAAACTTTTGGCCACCAGTTTATATACAGTTGAATTTACATACACTTAGGTTGAAGTAATTAAAACACATTTTTTAATCACTCCACAGATTTCATATTAGCAAACTATAGTTTTAGCAAGTCGTTTAGGACATCTACTTTGTGCATGACACGAGTAATTTTTTACAACTATTGTTTACAGACCGATTGTGTCACTTTTAATTAACTATAATCACAATTCCAGTGGGTCAGAAGTTTACATACACTAACTTAACTGTGCAGCTTGGAAAATTCCAGAAAATCATGTCAAGCCTTTAGACAATTAGCTTCTGATAGGAGGTGTGCTGAATTGGGGGTGTACCTGTGGATGTATTTTAAGGCCTTCAAACTCAGTGTCTCTTCGCTTGACATCATGGGAAATCCAAATAAATCAGCCAAGACCTCAGAAAACAATTGTGGACCTCCACAAGTTTGGTTCATCCTTGGGAGCAATTTCCAAACACGAGTATCTAGATCCACAGCAAAACGAGTCCTATATCGACATAACCTGAAAGGTGCTCAGCAAGGAAGAAGCCGCTGCTCCAAAACCACCATAAACAAGCCAGACTACAGTTTGCAAGTGCACATGGGAAACAGAAACTGAACTGTTTGGCCATAATCGTTATGTTTGGAGGAAAAAGGGTGAAGAACAGCATCCCAACTGTGAAGCATGGGGGTGCAGCATCATGTTGTGGGGGTGCTGCTGGAGGGACTGGTGCACTTCACTAAATAGATGATGACATCATGAGGAAGGAACATTATGTGGATATATTGAAGCAACATCTCAAGACATCAGACAGGAAGTTAAAGCTCATCACAAATGGGTCTTCCAAATGGACAATGACCCCAAACAAAATGGCTTAAGAACAAAGTCAAGGTATTGGAGTGGGCATCACAAAGCCCTGACCTCAATCTGATTTTTGTTGGCAGAACTGAAAAAGCATGTGTGAGCAAGGAGTCCTACAAACCTGACTCAGTTACACCAGTTCTGTCTGGAGCAGTGTTTCTCAAAGTGTGAGGTATTGCAAAGAGGGCGCAGAAGACTGACCAGTCCTCAAATCTCATTCACTTTCACACATTCAACAAAAATAGTGAAAATACATAAGAACCAATGTGCGCTTGGGTATCTCAGTGAGTATTGACGCTGACTACCACCCCTCGAGTCATGAGTTTGAATCCAGGGTGTGGTGAGTGACTCCAATCAGGTCTCCTAAGCAACCAAATTGCCCCGGTTGCTAGGGAGGATAGAGTCACATGGGGTAACCTCCTTGTGGTCACTATAATGTGGTTTGTTTTTGGTGGGGCGTGTGGTGAGAATAGCGTGAAGCCTCCACACGCGCTACGTCTCTGCGGTAACGCGCTCAACAAGTCACGTGATAAGATGCGTGGATTGACGGTCTCAGACGTTGAGGCAACTGAGATTCGTCCTCCATCACCTGGATTGATGCGAGTCACTACGCCACCACGAGGACTTAGAGCACATTGGAAATTCCAAATTGGGGAGAAAAGGGGAGAAAATAATTTTTAAAAAGTATTCACTTTTATTATATAATATGAGTCAACGTTTCTACATTAGGCTGCATGATAATAAAAACCATTTAGCAAATGTTTGCAGTGTTCAAAATATGGCAAATTATACAGTCTTTTTCTAATTGCACACATGCACAACAAATGCTAGCTGTGGCAGGGCGGAGGGCGTGGTCCTACACACCAGGTCAAAAGCAGAAATTCAGGATAAAAGCAGAAATTCCCTATTTTGTGAGCATAATCACATGCACTTTAAAGGGAGTTCATGATAATTATTTTCTGAATTCATTAATCATTTTAAATAGTCAATCTATAATTTATATCTGTTAATTCTTCGTGCCACTTGAACAGCGTTGGTGACGTTGGTGCAGTTGTGTGCTTTTGTGATTTGTTTCAGCTTTTGTGATTGGTCAAGACTTCATTGCTCCCATCAGCCTGGCCAATTGCAGCTCTGCTCTGTCATAGGTACATTTATAAGAGCTGGGGTCACACCTGTTGGATGTTTGGGTGTGATCGTTTCAAATAACAGCGTGAGAGTTGAGAAGTTGAAAGCATTGGTGGGTGAGTCCAAAATAATAATAATAATAATAATAATAATAATAATAATAATAATACACCTCAGTTTAATAATCTATTTGATTAAAATATCCTTCGTTTATGTTTATAATTACTTCAAAACTTACTTTACCACATTTTCATTTAAACTTCTCAATGAGGATTTTGGGAAATTACAGACATTACAGCAGTTTTGTATTACAGCTGAATTTTCTGCAAAGCTGCTTTGAAACGATGCGTGTTGTCAAAATACAAACAAGTGACTTCTTAATTGCTTTTTGTATTAAATATATTTGTGGCAGTTGGTGACCATGTGGCTGGTTTTGATGCAGAGTTTTAATGCACATTTACTCCAGACACTTCTAAAGAGGCTGATGGCTCCTCTTGGCTTCCCTCACAAATGGGTCTCTTGAGTTCTGCGGGATAACCTTTTGCTCTCTGCACTGTCTGGGTTAGGTGAGTTGATCGATCCAACAGTGCTAACAGATGCAGTTTAAGTAAGCTCTCCTGCTGTTCAATGCTCTCCTTTTGTCACTGTTGTCCTTCAGATCTGCACTGGGCAATAATCCTTATCCAGGGGGGCATTTTATTTTCAGAATAAAATGCTTGTTTATAGTCTCAAAGGTTGAAGCCACTTAAGTGACCGTGTTGCCACTGGACATTTTTTGCAGCCGTTTAAAAATGGAACTTCCAAAAGGGTGTTTAATTATTTTTCCAAACCATTTTAGGTTGTTAATTTTTCAAAAACATTGTTTTTAAGATTAAATGTTTTCAGAATATATTGCACAGAAAAAGTTCAATAGACAGTTTTTCATTAAAATGGGAGAATTGGTTCAAGCGTCTGAAAACTTTTCCAAGGCATGGTGTATGTAGGCTTGATTTATTTTCATAGTTTGATCGTATTTATATTCATAGTATTTACATGCTCTTGAGTTTTTGCAGCATTTTCGTTCATATACAAACCTCTGGCTCAATGTGGTTTCTCAAGAATTACTACGGGACCACAATATCCTTTTATGTGGTGTTTGAATGAAGGGTTCCTAATTTAATCTCCCTATTCAATGTCATTTTGCCAGAGTTCAGATATGTACTTGGAAAAATCCCAAACGATAAACCTTGCACTTTTTAACTGCTGAGGATTCACTCTCAAGGGTCGTCAATGTGTGACCGACATTGTTAATGCAATTTTAATCCGTGTCTGGAAAAGTGTTTTACATTTGACTTAGCATTTAAATATTAAAAGGAAAGTAGTGGTTTTGCTTCCAAAATGCTAACTAATGCTCCTTTCAATGTAAAACATGCCATCTGTGTTTTGCTTTTTATGCTTCAGTTTTTGCTGTGGTCTCATGGTGGTTTTAAGTTGCTTAATTTTCTGGCCAGACTTTATTTCCATTCAGAGTCATTGAGCTCCGTTTCAATATGTTAAACTGAATTTCAAATGTAAATTAGTTCTATTCAATTGTATTTATTTGGCTTTTGTGATCTAAAGTTTTGTCATAATTCATGGTTTTGCTGCAAGCTCTTGTTGTTCTTGAGCTTCATTTTGCAAGTGTTTTAATTGATTTTGGATTCTAAATTATAAATTTGCAGCAAGCTTGTTTCACTTAATTATTTAATTGCAAGCCTTTTTATAGACTTATGGGGGTTGTTCCCAATCATGATTTTGCAGCCAGTTTGTTAATAATTTTGCATAAAGTTTGT